>NC_053390.1:288105455-288328380 GCF_905171765.1 Bufo bufo | reverse complement strand
ACCTTAGGGTGTCTACTTTCCGAAATGGGGTCATTTGTGGGGTGTTTGTACTGTCTGGGCATTGTAGAACCTCAGGAAACATGACAGGTGCTCAGAAAGTCAGAGCTGCTTCAAAAAGCGGAAATTCACATTTTTGTACCATAGTTTGTAAACGCTATAACTTTTACCCAAACCATTTTTTTTTTACCCAAACATTTTTTTTTTATCAAAGACATGTAGAACAATAAATTTAGAGCAAAATTTATATATGGATGTCGTTTTTTTTGCAAAATTTTACAACTGAAAATGAAAAATGTCATTTTTTTGCAAAAAAATCGTTAAATTTCGATTAATAACAAAAAAAGTAAAAATGTCAGCAGCAATGAAATACCACCAAATGAAAGCTCTATTAGTGAGAAGAAAAGGAGGTAAAATTCATTTGGGTCGTAAGTTGCATGACCGAGCAATAAACGGTGAAAGTAGTGTAGGTCAGAAGTGTAAAAAGTGGCCTGGTCTTTCAGGGTGTTTAAGCCATAGGGGCTGAGGTGGTTAATACAAAGTCACATAATACAGCATAGTACAATTTCAAGGTAAAAAGTGCTTTTAAGCAGTGCCCACACACACATAGTGGGACTCTGCATATGTTCGTCCTGATTTTTCTGTGGATTGATGTTGGTTTGTTATATTTTTTACAGGACTCACCGTATGGATCATCGGCCATTCTTTCATATATTGGGCCCATCGCAGAGCTTTAGAAAGATCGTGCTGTTAGAAATGTGTTCACTTTACCCAGGCAACTGAGATATGGGGGGGGGGGGGGCTGAATAAATAAACAACTGATATTGGGGGGTCCTCCTGAGTAACTGATATGGGGTGGTGGGGTCCTGGACAACTGACATAGGGGGGGGGCTGAATAAATAAACAACTGATATTGGGGGGGGTTCCTCCTGAGTAACTGATATGGGGGGTCCTGGGCAACTGGCATATGGGGGGGGTCTGAGCAACTGATATGGGGGCGTGAATGGCCATCTGATAGGGGGGTCCTGAGCAACAGATATGGGGGCCTATCTGAGCAAGTGACATATGGGGGGGCCTGCCTATTTTATATACTGTAATATGAAAAATAACTGTTTTATATACTGGCAGACATGGGGGGCACTATGGAGGGGGAGGAGCACTATGGGGGGGGCCCTATCTTGTATACTGGCACACATGGCGGGCACTATGGAGGGGGGAGCAATATAGGGCCCTATCTTATATACTGGAAAACATGGGGGGGCACTATGGAGAGGGAGGAGCACTATGTGGATCCTATCTTATATACTGGCACAGATGGGGGGCACTATGGAGAAGGGGGGAAAGGAGCACTATGGGGGCATCTTCTGGGGCCCTATCTTATATACTGGCAGACATGGGGGGCACAATGGAGGGGAGGAGCACTTTGAGGGCCCTATCTTATATACTAGCATACATGGGGGGCACTATGGAGAGGGAAGAGCACTATGGGGACCCTATCTTATATACTGGCACACATGGGGGGCACTATGGAGAAGGGAGGAGAGGAGCACTATTGGGGTCATTATATAAGGAAATTATACTGGAACACATTATGGGGGCATTTTATTCTGGCACATTGTCAGGCACCATGGGGATAAGGGGAGGCGCACTATTGGGACACGATATAGGAGTATTTTATACTGGCGCAAATTAAAGGGCACTATGGGGACCTTGTCTCAACTGGGGGCACTAAGAGGAGGTATTTTTTATACTGCCACACAACAGGGCACTTTTATTTTTACTGTAACACATTTGAAAGAGAATTATCACTACCGGGGGCATTATGGTGGGCTTTATTACAGTTGAGGGACTATTCGGAACATGAATACTAGTATGAGCACAATGGGAGCATTATTACTTCTGTGACACAGTGGGATTTTATTACTGTAGGGGCACTATTACTACTACGTGTTGTCTGGTAGATAATTATTTCTATTGGTGGGACTTTAGGGAGCAGTATTACTGAGGGGGGCACCCTGGCACGATATCAGCTTAGCACAATTATTTTTGGGGAACATTATGTTTACACTATTAGTGTCAGGGACACTGTTTCCTGGGCACAGTTATTTTTTAGGACACTGTGTGCCAATAATTATTGAAGGGGAACTATCTGTGTGTACCTGTCTAGAAGGAGCACAGTGGGCACAGTATTGGGGGTGGCAGGATGGGGGTGTTCGAAGGTGGGGAGGATGATGAAAAGTAGGAAACTACGATGTCTGTCTTTCCAAACACTGCAGAGAGACAGAGATGGCTGAAAAATCATCATGGCGGGTCAGGTCTGAAGGAGAAGATGAGGACAGAGAACATCAACATCAAAGGAGACGTCACTGGATGTACGAATGTGGTGCGGTAATTAGGCTACTAATCACATCTGCGTTAGTGATTCTGGCAGGCTGTTCCAGCAGAGAACAGCCTGCTGGAATTCACTGGATCCGGCACTGCTGGATGCAGACAGAATGCCCGCCGGCCCCATTGACTATAATGGGGTACAGCAGAGATCCGGCCACAATCTGGCAAAAATGCAGAGAATCAGGGGACCGCATGCTGCGGTTTGTGTCCAGCCAATTCCTTGCATTTTCAGCCGGATCAGGTGGCCGGAGTGTAGTGTCGCAGGTGTGAAAGTAGCCTTACCCTGTATGATTTGCATTGCTCTAAGTAATGTTAGGATGGAATAGGTTAGGTTGCGAATTTGGTTTAGGGGGGGGGGGGGGCAAGGCACATTCTTTGCACAGGGGCCCTCTGCTGTCTGTTTCCGCCCCTGGTGGCATTGATCGTGCGCACGGGAGTACACAGCATCATAGTTTACAATGATGCTGTGCAAGTTGAGTTGCCTGCGGGGCTATTGTCTAGCACTAATAGATCATATGAGTGCAGGACAATAGCCCAGTGTACAGTCGTGGCCAAAAGTTTTGAGAATGACACAAATATTAGTTTCACAAAGTTTGCTGCTAAACTGCTTTTAGATCTTTGTTTCAGTTGTTTCTGTGATGTGGTGAAATATAATTACACGCACTTCATACGTTTAAAAGGCTTTTATCGACAATTACATGACATTGATGCAAAGAGTCAGTATTTGCAGTGTTGGCCCTTCTTTTTCAGGACCTCTGCAATTCGACTGGGCATGCTCTCAATCAACTTCTGGGACAATTCCTGACTGATAGCACCCATTCTTCATAATCACTTCCTGGAGTTTGTCAGAATTAGTGGGTTTTTGTTTGTCACCCGCCTCTTGAGGATTGACCACAAGTTCTCAATGGGATTAAGATCTGGGGAGTTTCCAGGCCATGGACCCAAAATGTCAAAGTTTTGGTCCCCGAGCCACTTAGTTATCACTTTTGCCTTATGGCACGGTGCTCCATCGTGCTGGAAAATGCATTGTTCTTCACCAAACTGTTGTTGGATTATTGGAAGAAGTTGCTGTTGGAGGGTGTTTTGGTACCATTCTTTATTCATGGCTGTGTTTTTGGGCAAAATTGTGAGTGAGCCCACTCCCTTGTATGAGAAGCAACCCCACACATGAATGGTCTCAGGATGCTTTACTGTTGGCATGACACAGGACTGATGGTGGCGCTCACCTTTTCTTCTCCGGACAAGCCTTTTTCCAGATGCCCCAAACAATCGGAAAGAGGCTTCATCAGAGAATATGACTTTGCCCCAGTCCTCAGCAGTCCATTCACCATACTTTCTGCAGAAGATCAATCTGTTCCTGATGTTTTTTTTGGAGAGAAGTGGCTTCTTTGCTGCCCTTCTTGACACCAGGCCATCTTCCAAAAGTCTTCGCCTCACTGTGCGTGCAGATACGCTCACACCTGCCTGCTGCCATTCCTGAGCAAGCTCTGCACTGGTGGCACTCCGATCCCGCAGCTGAATCCTCTTTAGGAGACGATCCTGCCACTTGCTAAACTTTCTTGGACGCCCTGAAGCCTTCTTAACAAGAATTGAACCTCTTTCCTTAAAGTTCTTGATGATCCTATAAATTGTTGATTGAGGTGCAATCTTAGTAGCCACAATATCCTTGCCTGTGAAGCCATTTTTATGCAACGCAATGATGGCTGCACGCGTTTCTTTGCAGGTCACTATGGTTAACAATGGAAGAACAATGATTTCAAGCATCACCCTCCTTTTAACATGTCAAGTCTGCCATTTTAACCCAATCAGCCTGACATAATGATCTCCAGCCTTGTGCTCGTCAACATTCTCACCTGAGTTAACAAGACGATTACTGAAATGATCTCAGCAGGTCCTTTAATGACAGAAATGAAATGCAGTGGAAAGGTTTTTTTGGGATTAAGTTAATTTTCATGGCAAAGAAGGACTATGCAATTCATCTGATCACTCTTCATAACATTCTGGAGTATATGCAAATTGCTATTATAAAAACTTAAGCAGCAACTTTTCCAATTTCCAATATTTATGTAATTCTCAAAACTTTTGGCCACGACTGTACTGCACAACATGGACAGCATCATGATGCTATGTACTCCCGTACGCACGATCAATGGCGATCCGTGACATATAGCCCGGTAACGAACACTATACATCTTTTAGTGCATATAGCCATGTACAAGAGTCCGAAAGGTGTGGTCCATGATCAGAGCTGAAACCGGACCGACTTGGAATTTCACCCAGACGGCCCCCAAGAGATTGGCAACGGAGCATTTAAATGCTTCAAAGCTAATGACAACCCTGGGAATCTGAATAAATGAATCCGCATTACAGACGGATTAATTTGTACGGATCAGTCTGAATGGGTTCCGTTCGTCTCCGTTTAGTCATTTTATTGACGAATCAGTTTCAGATGCGTTTCAAACGGATCCGTGAAACGCCAGTGTGAAAGTAGCCTAATACAGTTTTAATTGGTTTAAATAATCTTTAATAAAGTTGGTCGGGACCTAATTTATTCCAGCCAAATACTTGTGGCCACGTGTTTTTTATTATTTAATTATGGATGTGAGTATAATTTATAGTACAATTATATGATTTATAATCCATGGAAAATCTGCACAAAAAAAAAATGTCCCCTCCATTTTCCTTTAATTCTTGTGGAACACCCAAAGGGTTGACAAAGTTTGTAAAATCCGTTTTGAGTAACTTGAGGGGTGTAGACTCTAAAATGTGGTCATTTATGGGTGGTTTCTACTAATTAGGTAATTAGTAACCCTGCTATAACGGAAAGCCATAACGGACTCCATAACGCTAGTGTGAACCCACCCTCAGAATGGCTTGGATAAGTAAAATCGTTCCAAAGTTACCACATAAACTGACACGTCAGATTTGAAAAATGGGGCTCCGGCATTTGGTCCAAACTGGCTGTCGCTTGAACGGGTTAATATAAAGACGTGATGTAAACAATAGGTCATTTTCTGATGGCACATTCCATTTACGCAGAACCCATTCATATGGACTGATTTGGATGATGATCTCATTTTTGCATAGGAGTCTGCTGACTGTCCACTAATGGCAGATCTTGGGGGAGAGAGGGATCAATCATATTGGATTTCCACATGTCTGATCCTATGTTCTCACAGGAGATAAGCTGCTGCCTGATGTGTCTGTTTGACAGTGTTCAACAGAAAAATGGATGCCTTCCTTTGGTCTCACGGAGACCTTATGATTATAAAAATATATAATTGCTTTAGGACAATAAACACTATGCAAAAAAAGTTGAATGGTTGATGTTTTAATCATCCTGGTATTTTATAGCTGACACCTTCCTCTAATTATCACATTGCAGTCCCCTTTCTTTATAGCTGCACACATATAATACAGTTCTACCAGTTTACTTTTCTGTCCACACGTCTTTGTTGAATCCCTCTACTCGTAGCCTAGATCTGTATTTCATTCACTTTTCTTGGGCATAAAATGTTATCCACATTATGTCTCCTATCTCCAATTATATACAAACTTCTAATAGTGCTACTCCTGATTTAATGGCCTGGCAGTGAATCCCCAGTGCAGCTGTCAAAGTGTCAGATGCAAAGGAAAAGCCAGGCTTAGTTCACCTTATAGAGTCCCAGTGTAGTAAGGAGGAATGGACATATTCCCTGATCCAAAGTATCTATCACTCCAACTAAAGCTCATCTAATGAAGGGCAGAGGCAGAAATGGAATTCCCTTGCTTTCCTAAAATACCTAATCCTCAAGATGTCTGACTTCAAAGTGACATCCTTGGGTCATTGCAAACATCGTCTGTCTGACAAGCACCCAGAACATTGAGCTGCTAGATTCTAAGAAACGTGTGATATTCTTATTTATATTAACCTCATACTTTCCACCATAGCCATGCAATTGTCAGTGGCACTTTGCTGCGGGGTGACATACTCAAGTGCATTTGGGCTTTATACAATATGCAGGTAGGTTTATTTGTTTAATCTCACAGTGCCTAGTTCCTAAATACTAAGGCCATTTTCAGTGTTCAAATAGCAGTGTAGTACTCCAGTGCCTAAGGCTGGGTTCACACGAGCGTGTCCGGATTAGTTCCAGATGCGTCCCGGTGTGTTGCGGCAAACCCGCGCGAGTAGGAATGCAATTGCAATCAGTTTTGACTGCGATTGCGTTCCGATGTTCAGTTTTTATCGTGCGTGTGCAATGTGTTTTGCGCGCGCGTGATAAAAAACCGACTGTGGTACCCAGACCCGAACTTCTTCACAGAAGTTCAGGTTTGGGTTCGGTGTTGTGTAGATGTTATTATTTTCCCTTATAACATGGTTATAAGGGAAAATAATAGCATTCTGAAAACAGAATGCATAGTAAGTGATCAGTTGAGGGTTAAAAAAAATAAAAAAAATTAACTCACCTTCTCCGTTTGTTCGCGTAAGTCCCGGTCTCTTCTTTACTTCTCAAAAGATGAACTATGGGCTAAAGGACCTTTGGTGACGTCAGATCACATGCTCCAATCACATGGTCCATCACCGCGGTGATGGACCATGTGATTGGAGCATGTGATCTGACGTCACCAAAGGTCCCATACATCTCAGAGACTCCAATGATGTATGTGCACGTGATTTTGCATTAACCCCTTCCCGACACATGACGTACTATTACGTCATGGAAGTCAGTCCGCATCTTGACGAAATAGTACATCATGGTGGCTGCACTATTCGGCAGGCAGCCATCTTAGCTGAGGGCGAGCAGGAGTTTTTCCACCCCCCCCCCTGCAGCCCCGATTGCTGTGATTGGCCAGTTAGTGAAGACCGGCCCATCGCAGCGCTGGCAATGGTATGGCGCTGCAGGGGGGCTTGGCTAGAGGTGGCAGGGGCTGATTACATCAGCCCATGTCACCTCCTAGGTCAGATACAGGTGTCCCCTCCCAGCGCTACAATTAGGCAATCTGTGGTGCTGCAGGGGGGCTTGGTTGGAGGTGATTAGGGCTGATTACATCAGCCCATGTCACATCAGACACTGGTGTCCCCTCCCAGCGCTGCTATTGGCTGGAACAAAGCTCCAGCCAATGGTAGCGCTATGCAGCTGAAAGAACAGCTGGTGCCTCTCTGCAGGCAGCCATTCTAGCTTGGTGACTGCTTGCAGATAGGACATGTTCCCCACTGTGCTGCTGGCTGTTAGCTGGGACTTGTGGCATTACCACATAAATCAATGCTTTTCACTGCTTTCACAAGAATAACAACAACAACATCTGGAGACACATTCTATGTTTCTATGTTTCTATGGAACAGCTGCAGTGATCTTTGGCTCATCTGCAGCAGTTTTAGATCCCCATTCCCTGTCCCTGCAACGTTTGAGGGAGCGAGCAATTGGCATGCTGACTGCAGGAATGTCTACCAGAGCTGTTGCCCGTCCAATGAATGTTCATTTCTCTACCATAAGCCATCTCCAAAGGCGTTTCAGAGAATTTGGCAGTACATCCAACCGACCTCACAACCGCAGACCACGTGTAACCACACCAGCCCAGGACCTCCACATCCAGCATGTTCACCTCCATGATCATCTGAGACCGGCCACCCGGACAGCTGCAGCAACAATCGGTTTGCATAACCAAAGAATTTCTGCACAAACTGTCAGAAACCGTCTCAGGGAAGCTCATCTGCATGCTTGTCGTCCTCATCGGGGTCTGGACCTGACTGCAGTTCGTCGTCGTAACCGACTTGAGTGGGCAAATGCTCACATTCAATGGTGCCTGGCACGTTGGAGAGGCTTTCTGTTCACGGATGAGTCCCGGTTTTCACTGTTCAGGGCAGATGGCAGACAGCGTGTGTGGCGTCGTGTGGGTGAGCGGTTTGCTGACGTCAACGTTGTGGATTGAGTGACCCATGGTGGCAGGGGGGTTATGGTATGGGCAGGCGTATGTTATGGACAACGAACACAGGTGCATTTTATTGATGGCATTTTGAATACACAGATACTGTGACGAGATCCTGAGGCCCAGTTTTGTGCCATTCACCCACGACCATCACCTCATGTTGCAGCATGATAATGCACGGCCCCATATTGCAAGGATCTGTACACAATTCCTGGAAGCTGAAAACATCCCAGTTCTTGCATGGCCAGCATACTCACCGAACATGTCACCACCCATTGAGCATGTTTGGGATGCTCTGGATCAGCGTATACGACAGGGTGTTCCAGTTCCTGACAATATTCTGCAATTTCACACAGCTATTGAAGAGGAGTGGACACACATTCCACAGGCCACAATCAACAACCTGATCAACTCTATGCAACGGAGATGTGTTGCACTGTGTGAGGCAAATGGTGGCCACACCAGATACTGACTGGTTTTCTGACTCCCCCCAGTAAGGCAAAACTGTGCACATTTCAGAGTCTAAGGCACACCTGTACAATATTTATGCTGTCAAATCATCACCTTGATATGCCACACCTGTGAGGAGAAGGAGAAGTGCTCACTAACACAGATTTAGACAGATTTGTGAGCAATATTTGAGAGTAATGGGTCTTTTGTGTATGTAGAAAATGTTTCAGATCTTTGAGTTCAGCTCATGCAAAATGTGAACAAAACCGAAAGTGTTGCGTTTATATTTTTGTTCAATATATATAAATATATATATAAATATGTGTAAAAGAAAAAGGAAAAGTGTTTATTTAACCAGATGCAACTTGTTTCAGTTCTCCCTTTGGAACCTTTTTCAGGCAGTGACAAATTCATGGTGCAAATTACATATATTTATACCACACATGTGATTATTGGATAATTAAAACAATCAAGTACAAAAATATAAAAAGTGCATGATTATAATAAAAATACATATAAAACAGTGTATAATATAATACATATATTGTGTATACATTCATATATGAAATATCCAAAATGTGCATATAAATAAATGTACAAAGTCACAGAATTCATAAGTGATCCATAATTCATTAATTACAAACAAATGTGAATAACCCCTGGTTTGTGATTAAAAACATAATTGATGTGTGGGGGGAGGAGGAGAAACCATACCTGTCAGCATAGAAACACCATGAGACATAGTGTCTCAATAGTATAAACGCACATGTCAAAAGGACCTGTGATGATCATGTGGGAGGTGCAGTCACGTGACAGAACGTCACATGATACATCCTGATCACACTGCCACTTCCATCCAGACGGTCATGTGAAAGGTGCAGTCACGTAACTAAACATCACATGAAGCATCCTGGTCACACTATGCTGCCTTGCCTAAAACACATGATAATAGTCACGGGATCAGACAAGATCACGCGACCGTGTATTATGCAAATGTGTTGTATCCTATTCAGCTATAGTAGCCGTAGTAAGTATAAGTATTACTTGAAAATTAACCCCTTTTTTTTTGTTCACAACTCAGTTACAAATAAAAAGATCTATAAAAAATATAAAAAATACGTATACTAATAAACTACTGAGTGCCCGCCCCCCTCCGGGATAGTCCCTCAGTGCATAAAATGAACAACAATCCTCAAACATCAGCAGAATTCATGGATGGCTGGACATTACAGCATCAATAAGAGTAACCAATCCCCAGAGGAAGTTTGGCCCCCATATCAAACATTAAAGGGTTTCTACCACCACATTTTGACCTAATTAGCTGTCTGACACTAGCGATCTGCTAGTGTCTGCTCTACCTAACCATGCTATTGTAATTCCTTTCTCCTTTATTGGTATGCAAATGAGCCTCTAGGTGCTATGGGGGCGTCTTTTCAGCACCTAGAGGCTCCGTCCACTCACCATTTCTGCCGCCCAGCGCGCTCCAGCCCACCCCTCTCCTCTGGATTGACAGCCTACTTCTCTCCAACTCGGCCGAATTCTCGCGCCTGCACCGTGTGCTTCTGTATTCGGCGCAGGCGCAGTGACTGTCTCCCTGTGCCGGCATCTTCACTGCGCCTGCGCCGATTACGGCGCAGGGAGCAGTCCAAAAGTCACTGCGCCGAATACAGAAGCACACGGCGCAGGCGCGAGTAGGCTGTCAATCTAGAGGAGAGGAGCGGGCTGGAGCGCGCTGGGCGGCAGAAATGGTGAGTGGACGGAGCCTCTAGGTGCTGAAAAGACGCCCCCATAGCACCTAGAGGCTCATTTGCCTACTAATAAAACGAAGTTTTTTAGGGTAGCCGCTGCAGAGAAAGGAATTACAATAGCATGGTTAGGTGGAGCAGACACTAGCAGATCGCTAGTGTCTGATAGCTAAATAGGTGAAAATGTGGTGGTAGAAACCCTTTAAATAATATAATAAATAATATTATAATAAATAATATTAGGGCCATACGTTTAGGTGTCTTTAATGTGACATTCCAAAAATGGAACATAATAATATATTACATGTGGGTGAACTATCCAATGGTCCTCGTGTTGATTACATAAACTATTGAAGAAACAGTACTGCTCCCACAGCACCGGACTACCATATAATGAGGAAATTTAATGGCAGGCAATCCAAGACTATCCTCAAATAGTAAAAGGTAAGACATAGAAAAAACTCAGCGAGGACCTTTCTGCAACTGTGGTACATAAATATACACATCCATACATATACATATATAAGTCAATTTTAGTTAGTACTAGTCTAGATTTTTGAACCCATGCACGTGCCGTCTGCTCACATGGGTCCTGCAGCTGCTGAGCTCCGGTCAGTACTGTCAATTACTGACTGTGTCTGGTCAGGTTTCAATGCTTTTTTTTTTTTAAATAAATAAATCAGTTAGTGCTAGCTAGTTTTATATATATATATATATATATATATATATATATACACAGTCAGGTCCGTAAATATTGGGACATCGACACAATTCTAAATTTTTGGGCTCTATACACCACCACAATGGATTTGAAATGAAACTAAAAAGATGTGCTTTAACTGCAGACTGTCAGCTTTAATTTGAGGGTATTTACATCCAAATCAGGTGAACGGTGTAGGAATTACAACAGTTTGCATATGTGCCTCCCACTTGTTAAGGGACCAAAAGTAATGGGACAATTGGCTTCTCAGCTGTTCCATGGCCAGGTGTGTGATATTCCCTCATTATCCCAATTACAATGAGCAGATAAAAGGTCCAGAGTTTCATTTCCTTTTTGAGCACATGTGGAGTGTTGCCGTATTCAGGGGTAAATGGGTTAAGAAATGTGGGGTGTAGTTTCCAGAATGGGTTCACTTTTTTGGGGTTTCCACTCTAGGGGTACATCGGGGTGTGTTCAATTACGAGATGGTGCCTGTCAATTATTCAGGAGAAATCTGCCTTCCAGAAGCCATTTGGTGCTCCTTTCCTTCTGACCCCTGTGGTACACCCATACAGCAGTATACAAGCACATATGGTGCATTGCTGTAATCAGGAGAAAATGGGCAATAAATTAGAGGGTGAATATTCTCCAGTCGCCCTTGTGAAAGTAAAAATTTGGTCCTAAAGTCCATTTTTATGGAAAGAATTATATTTTTTTCATTTTCACAGCCAATTCCATGAATCACCTTTGAGGACAAAGTTCTAACTACACATCTTGAAAGATTCCTTGAGGGGTGTATTTTCCAGAATGGGGTCACTTTTGTTTTTTTTTTACTCTAGGAGTACATCAGGGTGTGTTCAATTACGAGATGGTGCCTGTCAATTATTCAGGAGAAATCTGCCTTCCAGAAGCCATTTGGTGCTCCTTTCCTTCTGACTCCTGTTGTACGGCCATATAGCAGTATACAAGCACAAATGGGGTATTGCTGTACTGTAATCAGGAGAAAAGGGGCAACAAATTACGGTGTGCATTTTCTCCAGTTCCTCCTTGTGAAAGTGAAAGATTTGGGCCTAAAAATATTATTTTTCATTTTCACAGTCAAGCGTTTCCTAATTCTACAAAACACTTTTGGGGTTTAAGTGCTCACTACATGCCTTGAAAGATTCCGTGAGGGGTGTAGTTTTCAGAATGGGGTGACTTTTGGGGATTTTTTACTGTAGGGGTGCATGAGGGTGTCTTCTATAGTGACATGGCGCCGGAAAATTATTCCAGTGAAATCTGCGCTCCAAAATCCATATGTTGCTCCTTGTACCCTGCGCCTTGCTGTGTGTCCATACAGCAGTTCACGGCCACAAATGAAGTGTTTCTATAAACTTCAGAATCAGCGTAATAGATATTGACTTTTGTTTGGTTGTCAACCCTTGTTGTGTTAGGGTACTTTCACACTTGACCGGGCTCATTTTCACCTTCAGGATTAGGCCATTTTTTGCACATCTGACCAGTGTCACTTTATGTGGTAATAACTTTAAAACGCTTTGACTTATCCAGGCCACATATTTCGTCACATATTGTACTTCATGACGCTGGTAAAATGGAGTAAAAAATATTCATTTTTATTAATAAAAAATTTGCCCAAAATTTAGAAAAATTAGCAAATTTCCAAGTTTCAATTTCTCTACTTCTATAATAAATATTAATACCTACAAAAATAGTTATTACTTTACATTTCCCATATGTCTACTTCATGTTAGGATCATTTTGGGAATGACATTTTATTTTTGGGGGACATTACAAGGCTTAGAAGTTTAGAAGTAAATCTTGAAATTTCTCAGAAATTTTCAGAAACCAAATTTTTAAGTACCAGTTCAGGTCTGAAGTCAGTTTGTGAAGCTTACATAATAGAAACCACCCAAAAATGACCCCATTCTAGAAACTACACCCCCCAAGGTATTCAAAACTGATTTTACAAACGTCGTTAACCCTTTAGGTGTTCCACAAGAATTAATGGAATATAGAGATACAATTTCAAAATTTCACTTTTTTGGCAGATTTTCCATTTAAATTATTTTTTTCCAGTTACAAAGCAAAGGTTAACAGCCAAACAAAACTCAATATTTAGGACCCTGACTCTGTAGTTTTCAGAAACACCCCATATGTAGTCGTAAACTGCTGTACGGGCACACGGCAGGTCGCAGAAGGAAAGGAATGCCAATACGGTTTTTGGAAGGCAGATTTTGCTGGACTGGTTTTTTTGACACAATGTCCCATTTGAAGCCCCCCTGATGCACCCCTACAGTAGAAACTCCATAAAAGTGACCCCAACTAAGAAACTACACCCCTCAAGGTATTCAAAACTGATTTTACAAATGTTGTTAACCCTTTAGGTGTTCCACAAGAATTAATGGAAAATAGAGATACAATTTCAAAATTTCACTTTTTTGGCAGATTTTCCATTTTAATATATTTTTTTACTTTTACAAAGCAAGGGTTAACAGCTAAACAAAACTCAATATTTATGGCCCTAATTCTGTAGTTTGCAGAAACACCCCATATGTGGTCGTAAACTACTGTACGGGCACACAACAGGGCGCAGAAGGAAAGGAATGCCATACGGTTTTTGAAAGGCAGATTTTGCTGGACTGTTTTTTTTGACACCATGTCCCATTTGAAGCCCCCCTGATGCACCCCTACAGTAGAAACTCCATAAAAGTGACCCCATTTAAGAAACTACACCCCTCAAGATATTCAAAACTGATTTTACAAATGTCATTAACCATTTAGGTGTTCCACAAGAGTTATTGGCAAATGGAGATGAAATTTCAGAATTTAAATTTTTTGTCAAATTTTCCATTTGAATCCATTTTTTCCTGTAACAAAGCAAGGGTTAACAGCCAAACAAAACTCAATATTTATGGCCCTGATTCTGTAGTTTACAGAAACACCCCATATGTAGTCGTAAACTGCTGTACGGGCGGCACAAGGCAGGGCGCAGAAGGAAAGGAATGCCTTACGGTTTTTGGAAGGCAGATTTTGCTAGACTGGTTTTTTGACACCATGTCCCATTTGAAGCCCCCCTGATGCACCCCTAGAGTAGAAATTCCACAAAAAAGTGACCCCATTTTAGAAACTAGGGTGGCAGTTTTGTTGGTACTAGTTTAGGGTACATATGATTTTTGGTTTCTCTATATTACACTTTTTGTGAGGCAAGGTAACAAGAAATAGCTGTTTTGGCACCGTTTTTTTTTTTTTTTGTTATTTACAACATTCATCTGTATTTTTATAGAGCAGGTTGTCACGGATGCGGCAATACCTAATATGTATACTTTCTTTTAATTATGTAAGTTTTACACAATGATTTCATTTTTGAAACAAAAAAAATCATGTTTTAGTGTCTCCATAGTCTGAGAGCCATAGTTTTTTCAGTTTTTGGGCGATTATCTTAGGTAGGGTCTAATTTTTTGCGGGATGAGATGACGGTTTGATTGGCACTATTTTGGGGTGCATATGACTTTTTGATCGCTTGCTATTACACTTTTTGTGATGTAAGGTGACAAAAAATGGTTTATTTAGCACAGTTTTAATTTTTAATTTTTTACGGTGTTCATCTGAGGGGTTAGGTCATGTGATATTTTTATATAGCCGGTCGATACGGACACGGCTATACCTAATATGTATAAAAAAAATTTATTTATGTAAGTTTTACACAATAACAGCTTTTTTAAAACAAATAAAATGATGTTTTAGTGTCTCCATATTCTGAGTCATAGTCTTTTATTTTTTGGGCGATTGTCTCAGGTGGGGGCTCATTTTTTGTGAGATGAGGTGACGGTTAGATTGGTACTATTTTGGTGGGCGTACGCCTTTTTGATCGCTTGCTGTTGTACTTTTTGTGATGTAAGGTGACAAAAAAATGGTTTATTTAGCACAGTTTTTATTTTTTATTTTTTACGGTGTTCATCTGAGGGGTTAGGTTATGTGATATGTTTATAGAGCTGGTCGATACGAACGCGACGATGCCTAATATGTCTATATGGCTTTTTTTTTTTTTTACTTGAAACTTTTAATTTTTTTGTACAACTTTAATTTTATTAACTTTTTTTTTTAACTTTATCATTTGTCCCCCTCTGAGACTTCAACATTACAGGGTCTGATCCCTGTTTCAATGCAGCACGATACATATTTATTGTGCTGTATTGAACTGTTAGGCCCCTTTCACACGGGCCAGTATTCCACGCGGGTGCAATGCGTGAGGTGAACGCATTGCACCCGCACTGAATCCTGACCCATTCATTTCTATGGGGCTGTGCACATGAGCTGTGATTTTCACGCATCACTTGTGCGTTGCATGAAAATCGCAGCATGCTCTATATTCTGCGTTTTCCACGCAACGCAGGCACCATAGAAGTGAATGGGGCCGCGTGAAAATCGCAAGCATCCGCAAGCAAGTGCGGATGCAGTGCGATTTTCACGCACGGTTGCTAGGTGACGATCGTGCTGGGGACCCGATCTGTATTATTTTCCCTTATAACATGGTTATAAGGGAAAATAATAGCATTCTGAATACAGAATGCAAAGTAAAATAGTGATAGAGGGGTTAAAATGAAAAAAAATTAACTCACCGAGTCCACTTGATCGCGTAGTTGCGGATCTCTGTCTTCTTCTGTAATGCTGAGCTGCCAGCTAAGGACCTGTGGTGACGTCACATCACATGGTCCAATCACATCGTCCCTCACCATGGTGATGAACCATGTGATTGGACCATGTGATACGCACAGTGACGTCACCACAGGTCTTTTGCCAGGTCCTAAGAATAGAACAGAGACCGGCACTCCGGCAGCTATGGAGCAGGTAAGTTAACTTTTTTTTATTTTTAAACCCCTCCATCCCTAATTTACTTTGCATTCTGTATTAAGAATGCTATTATTTTCCCTTATAACCATGCATCGGCGTTATCGCTGATGCTGGTGGATGCAGCAGGGATCAGGCTGATCGCGGGACCGCGCGCGGAGGGGAGGAACGACTGCAGGACGAGAACGTTCATCCTCTAGCACTAAGTGCCAGCGATTTAGGACGAGTATTCTCGTCCTGGATCGTTAAGGGGTTAAAGGGAAACCGGATCCTTTTTTCCGGAACTCTTGGTGCCGGATTCGGCATTAATGCATTTTAATTGAAAATAAAAGTGTTCCAGAATTTTGGACGGAGAAAATACCGCAGCATGCTGCAGTATTTTCTCCGGCAAAATACCGTAAGAGTGACTGAACTGAAGACATCCTGATGCATACTGAATGGATTGCTCTCCATTCAGAATGCATTAGGATAAAACTGATCCGTTTTTTCCGGTATTGAGCCCCTAGGACGGAACTCAATACCGGAAAAGAATAACGCTAGTGTGAAAGCACCCTTACAGGAAAATATATATGAAAATTGAAAATCTGCCTAAAAAAACTAAATTTTGAATTTTCATCTCCTTTTCATTTCATTCTTGTGAAACAATCAAAGGGTTAACAAAGTTTGATAAATTAGTTTTGAATAACTTGAGTAGTGTAGTTTCTAAAATGGGGTCTATTGTCAATTTATATCATGTAAACCCCTAAAAGTGGCTTAATAACTGGTTCTTTAACCGCTTGCCGCCACGCTAACGCCGAAAGGCGTCATTGCGGCGGCTCCCCCAGGCTACGCTAACGCCAATAGGCGTCATCTCGCGTGAGCCGAGATTTCCTGTGAACGCGCGCACACAGGCGCGCGCGCTCACAGGAACGGAAGGTAAGAGAGTTGATCTCCAGCCTGCCAGCGGCGATCGTTCGCTGGCAGGCTGGAGATGTGTTTTTTTTAACCCCTAACAGGTATATTAGACGCTGTTTTGATAACAGCGTCTAATATACCTGCTACCTGGTCCTATGGTGGTCCCCTTTGTTTGGATCGACCACCAGAGGACACAGGTAGCTCAGTAAAGTAGCACCAAGCACCACTACACTACACTACACCCCCCCCGTCACTTATTAACCCCTTATTAGCCCCTGATCACCCCTGATCACCCCATATAGACTCCCTGATCACCCCCCTGTCATTGATCACCCCCCTGTCATTGATCACCCCCCTGTAAAGCTCCATTCAGACGTCCGCATGATTTTTACGGATCCACTGATAGATGGATCGGATCCACAAAACGCATCCGGACGTCTGAATGAAGCCTTACAGGGGCGTGATCAATGACTGTGGTGATCACCCCATATAGACTCCCTGATCACCCCCCTGTCATTGATTACCCCCCTGTCATTGATTACCCCCCTGTAAAGCTCCATTCAGACGTCCGCATGATTTTTACGGATCCACTGATAGATGGATCGGATCCGCAAAACGCATCCGGACGTCTGAATGAAGCCTTACAGGGGCGTGATCAATGACTGTGGTGATCACCCCATATAGACTCCCTGATCACCCCCCTGTAAAGCTCCATTCAGATGTCCGCATGATTTTTACGGATGCACTGATAGATGGATCGGATCCGCAAAACGCATCCGGACGTCTGAATGAAGCCTTACAGGGGCATGATCAATGATTGTGGTGATCACCCCATATAGACTCCCTGATCACCCCCCTGTCATTGATTACACCCCTGTCATTGATCACCCCCCTGTAAAGCTCCATTCAGATGTCCGCATGATTTTTACGGATGCACTGATAGATGGATCGGATCCGCAAAACGCATACGGACGTCTGAATGAAGCCTTACAGGGGCATGATCAATGACTGTGGTGATCACCCCCCTGTCATTGATTACCCCCCTGTAAAGCTCCATTCAGATGTCCGCATGATTTTTACGGATGCACTGATAGATGGATCGGATCCGCAAAACGCATCCGGACGTCTGAATGAAGCCTTACAGGGGCATGATCAATGACTGTGGTGATCACCCCCCTGTCATTGATTACCCCCTGTAGAGCTCCATTCAGATGTCCGCATGATTTTTACGGATGCACTGATAGATGGATCGGATCCGCAAAACGCATCCGGACGTCTGAATGAAGCCTTACAGGGGCGTGATCAATGACTGTGGTGATCACCCCATATAGACTCCCTGATCACCCCCCTGTCATTGATTACCCCCCTGTCATTGATTACCCCCCTGTCATTGATTACCCCCTGTAAGCTCCATTCAGACGTCCGCATGATTTTTACGGATCCACTGATAGATGGATCGGATCCGCAAAACGCATCCGGACGTCTGAATGAAGCCTTACAGGGGCATGATCAATGACTGTGGTGATCACCCCATATAGACTCCCTGATCACCCCCCTGTCATTGATTACCCCCCTGTAAAGCTCCATTCAGACGTCCGCATGATTTTTACGGATGCACTGATAGATGGATCGGATCCGCAAAACGCATACGGACGTCTGAATGAAGCCTTACACGGGCGTGATCAATGACTGTGGTGATCACCCCATATAGACTCCCTGATCACCCCCCTGTCATTAATCACCCCCCCTGTCATTGATCACCCTCTGTAAGGCTCCATTCAGACTTTTTTGGCCCAAGTTAGCGGAATTATTATTTTTTTTTTCTTACAAAGTCTCATATTCCACTAACTTGTGTCAAAAAATAAAATCTCACATGAACTCACCATACCCCTCACGGAAACCAAATGCGTAAAAATTTTTTAGACATTTATATTCCAGACTTCTTCTCACGCTTTAGGGCCCCTAGAATGCCAGGGCAGTATAAATACCCCACATGTGACCCCATTTCGGAAAGAAGACACCCCAGGTATTCCGTGAGGGGCATATTGAGTCCATGAAGATTGAAATTTTTGTCCCAAGTTAGCGGAACGGGAGACTTTGTGAGAAAAAAATTAAAAATTTCAATTTCCGCTAACTTGTGCCAAAAAAAAAAAAATTTCTATGAACTCGCCATGCCCCTCATTGAATACCTTGGGGTGTCTTCTTTCCAAAATGGGGTCACATGTGGGGTATTTATACTGCCCTGGCATTCTAGGGGCCCCAAAGCGTGAGAAGAAGTCTGGTATCCAAATGTCTAAAAATGCCCTCCTAAAAGGAATTTGGGCACCTTTGCGCATCTAGGCTGCAATAAAGTGTCACACATCTGGTATCGCCGTACTCAGGAGAAGTTGGGGAATGTGTTTTGGGGTGTCATTTTACATATACCCATGCTGGGTGAGAGAAATATCTTGGTCAAATGCCAACTTTGTATAAAAAAAATGGGAAAAGTTGTCTTTTGCCAAGATATTTCTCTCACCCAGCAAGGGTATATGTAAAATGACACCCCAAAACACGTTCCCCACCTTCTCCTGAATACGGCGATACCACATGTGTGACACTTTTTTGCAGCCTAGGTGGGCAAAGGGGCCCATATTCCAAAGAGCACCTTTAGGATTTCACAGGTCATTTACCTACTTACCACACATTAGGGCCCCTGGAAAATGCCAGGGCAGTATAACTACCCCACAAGTGACCCCATTTTGGAAAGAAGACACCCCAAGGTATTCCGTGAGGGGCATGGCAAGTTCCTAGAATTTTTTATTTTTTGTCACAAGTTAGTGGAAAATGCTGATTTTTTTTTTTTTTATTTTTTTTCATACAAAGTCTCATATTCCACTAACTTGTGACAAAAAATAAAAACTTCCATGAACTCACTATGCCCATCAGCGAATACCTTGGGGTCTCTTCTTTCCAAAATGGGGTCACTTGTGGGTAGTTATACTGCCTGGCATTCTAGTGGCCCAAATGTGTGGTAAGGAGTTTGAAATCAAATTCTGTAAAAAATGACCTGTGAAATCCGAAAGGTGCTCTTTGGAATATGGGCCCCTTTGCCCACCTAGGCTGCAAAAAGTGTCAC
This sequence comes from Bufo bufo, assembly GCF_905171765.1. Taxonomy (NCBI): domain Eukaryota; kingdom Metazoa; phylum Chordata; class Amphibia; order Anura; family Bufonidae; genus Bufo; species Bufo bufo. The sequence goes on along the minus strand of NC_053390.1, from coordinate 288,308,336 downwards.
ACATCTGGTATCCCCGTACTCAGGAGAAGGTGGGGAATGTGTTTTGGGGTGTCATTTTACATATACCCCTGCTGGGTGAGAGAAATATCTTGGCAAAAGACAACTTTTCCCATTTTTTTATACAAAGTTGGCATTTGACCAAGATATTTATCTCACCCAGCATGGGTATATGTAAAAAGACACCCCAAAACACATTCCTCAACTTCTCCTGAATACAGAGATACCAGATGTGTGACACTTTTTTGCAGCCTAGGTGGGCAAAGGGGCCCATATTCCAAAGAGCACCTTTCGGATTTCACAGGTCATTTTTTACAGAATTTGATTTCAAACTCCTTACCACACATTCGGGCCCCTAGAATGCCAGGGCAGTATAACTACCCCACAAGTGACCCCATTTTGGAAAGAAGAGACCCCAAGGTATTCGCTGATGGGCATAGTGAGTTCATGGAAGTTTTAATTTTTTGTCACAAGTTAGTGGAATATGAGACTTTGTATGAAAAAAAAAAAAAAAAAAAAAATCATCATTTTCCACTAACTTGTGACAAAAAATAAAAATTCTAGGAACTTGCCATGCCCCTCACGGAATACCTTGGGGTGTCTTCTTTCCAAAATGGGGTCACTTGTGGGGTAGTTATACTGCCCTGGCATTCTAGGGGCCCGAATGTGTGGTAAGGAGTTTGAAATCAAATTCTGTAAAAAATGACCTGTGAAATCCGAAAGGTGCTCTTTCGAATATGGGCCCCTTTGCCCACCTAGGCTGCAAAAAAGTGTCACACATCTGGTATTGCCGTACTCAGGAGAAGGTGGGGAATGTGTTTTGGGGTGTCATTTTACATATACCCATGCTGGGTGAGAGAAATATCTTGGCAAAAGACAACTTTTCCCATTTTTTTTATACAAAGTTGGCATTTGACCAAGATATTTATCTCACCCAGCATGGGTATATGTAAAATGACACCCCAAAACACATTCCTCAACTTCTCCTGAGTACGTAGATACCAGATGTGTGACACTTTTTTGCAGCCTAGGTGGGCAAAGGGGCCCACATTCCAAAGAGTACCTTTGGAATTTCACTGGTCATTTTTTACAGAATTTGATTTCAAACTCCTTACCACACATTTGGGCCCCTAGAATGCCAGGGCAGTATAACTACCCCACAAGTGACCCCATTTTGGAAAGAAGAGACCCCAAGGTATTTCGTGATGGGCATAGTGAGTTCATAGAAGTTTTTATTTTTTGTCACAAGTTAGTGGAATATGAGACTTTGTAAGAAAAAAAATAAAATAAAAAAAAATCATCATTTTCCGCTAACTTGTGACAAAAAATAAAAAGTTCTATGAACTCACTATGCCCATCAGCGAATACCTTAGGGTGTGTACTTTCCGAAATGGGGTCATTTGTGGGGTGTTTGTACTGTCTGGCCATTGTAGAACCTCAGGAAACATGACAGGTGCTCAGAAAGTCAGAGCTGCTTCAAAAGCGGAAATTCACATTTTTGTACCATAGTTTGTAAACGCTATAACTTTTACCCAAACCATTTTTTTTTTTACCCAAACATTTTTTTTTTTATCAAAGACATGTAGAACTATAAATTTAGAGCAAAATTTCTATATGGATCTCGTTTTTTTTTTGCAAAATTTTACAACTGAAAGTGAAAAATGTGATTTTTTTGCAAAAAAATCATTAAATTTCGATTAATAACAAAAAAAGTAAAAATGTCAGCAGCAATGAAATACCACCAAATGAAAGCTCTATTAGTGAGAAGAAAAGGAGGTAAAATTCATTTGGGTGGTAAGTTGCATGACCGAGCAATAAACGGTGAAAGTAGTGTAGTGCAGAATTGTAAAAAAGGGCCTGGTCTTTAGGGGGGTATAAACCTGTGGTCCTTAAGTGGTTAAAAGAAATTGGTTTTTGAAAATTTCTGGAAAATCTAAATTTCAAAGCCATCTGACATCCTAAAAAAATAAAATGACATTTACTAAATTATGTCCACATAAAGTATACATATGGGGAATGATGATTGATAACTATTTTATTAAGTTTTACTATTTGTCTTAAATGTAGAAAATTTCTAATTTCAAAATTAGTGAATTCTTTAGAAATTTCAGTAAATTTGGATGTTTTTTCCCAAATAAAGGAAAAAAATATTGACTTACATTTATCACTTACATAAAGTACAATGTGTCACGAGAAAACAAACTCAGAATCAGTAAGATTCCAAAGCATTCCAAAGTTATTACCACATAAAATGACACAGGTCAGATTTGCAAAAATAGGCCTGGGCAGGAAGGGGTAGAAGGGGTTAAAGGGTTAAAAAATTGCAACAACTTATTATTTTTTATTACCTGTAACCGCTCTCAGGGTCACACATTGCCCACAGCTTTGTGCTGCAGCAACTACTCTAAAGATCCATTAGAAATTAATTGCACATAAGATTGGACTTAAAAAGTAAATTTACTTTGACATAACTTAATTTCATTTAATTGAGAATTGTGTAAATGGCACATTTCTAAATCACTTGATTTTTAAAATCTGCCCGCATCCACCTGAAAAAAAGCTGTAAAGTCATAGCCACTGGGGTCTCACTTCCAAAGTTGTAGTCCACTGCCTGCTGTTAGGCAAGATCAGTCGCAGGTAACAGAGACTTAGAAGACGTCTGAGAGGAAGTTGGGGCGTGTCAGAGCTAGCTGGCATCCTGAGCCTCATTTAAAAAAACAACGGCTTTTACACAGCTTCTAAACATCACAGGAACTTCCTGCATTTCTGTAAGTGTGATTTCTCCCTCATCAGCTTTCTGAGCAACTTAGAAGAAAACAAGCATTGTGAGAAGTGAGGGGAGCAAGGTCCCTGTATACAGTACAGGCAGTAGGGAGACACTTCCTACTTCTGAGAGAAATGCACCTAGCTGGGCAGCTGAAACAAGGAATACTATGGCTGAAAGAGACTTTAGGCAAGCCCAAAAACACCAGGTCCTTCACATAGAAGCACAGCCATTAATGGCACTTCACTCCGACAAATCACATGGACAACTAGACAGACAACTGACACAACTAGAACACTCTGCTACCGTGATGGGTAGCTCTGGACTAATATAGCAAGGCGCCAAGGTTGGAGTGGTAGAGAAAGGAGGAAGAAGATACTGTAAGATAAGAACACAGAGGCTGCCAGTGGTAAAATTTCCGCTGGAAAAACCAGGCGGAAAGGACAGTGTACAAATTAGAAAAGGACAAAAAAGTTTTTACCACTCAGAGGGGGCCACCTGAGTAAGAAATTAAACTGGTGGTGAACTAAAAATCTGGTGAGAGTCAGATTTTACTTACTAACGACAAATTTTATATTCAAACCAAAGGCACTGCCATGGGCACTAAATTCGCTCCTTCCTACGCCAATCTGTTTGTGGGCTGCTTTGAAGAACATTTTAACCTCCTTTCTGACCCTAATATTATTTTCTATCGAAGATATATAGATGATATTATTTTAATTTGGAAAGGCGATACTGACAATCTTGCGACTTTTATTAAGACACTTAACCAGAATGATTGGGGCCTTCAATTCAGCTCCGAATCAGATTCGCGTGAAGCTTTTTACCTTGACCTACATATACAAACAACTAAAGAAAAAATACATACTAGCACCTTTTTTTAAAAAGTAGATGCTAACAGCTACTTGGAATACACAAGCTGTCATCATTCAAAATGGAAGAGAAACATTCCCTATAGCCAGATGAAGCGTATAAGAAGAAACTGCTCTGACAACTTAATCTTTAATAAACAACTGGGTATTCTAAAGGATCGCTTTAAGGAAAAGGGCTACCCCAATAGCCTTATAAGAGCATCAGAAAAAAGGATCTCAATATTAGATCAGAAGTCTGCTCTAATGCCCACCCAAGCAAAAAAGGATAGCAAAAACACCTACTACTCCAACCTCATACTAGATATAACACCAAACATGCAGATATTCGTTGTATCTTGAACAAACATTGGGGCATTCTTTTAAAGGATCCTATTCTCAAAACGATACTTCCTAGACAGACATCCATCACCTTCAAAAGAGCGCAGTCACTTAAAAACATTCTGGCTCCCTCTTGCCCTAAACTACCGCAACACAATAGGGGTCAAACACTCATTAGGAAGTTAAACTCCAATCCGGGGGCGTACCGCTGCGGGGTTAGTAAATGCAAATGTTGTTGCATGATCCCTCAAGCTACCACAGAAATCTCCGTAACAGCGGAAGACACCTGGAAACTGAAGCAGAGAATAACTTGTGCAACAAGGAGTGTTATATATCTACTTACGTGCCCCTGTAATCTGAAATACGTAGGCCGTACCACCCAGGCTGTTAGAGATAGGATGTCGGAACATCGTTCCAACATAAAACGAGGCGTCATTACACACAGCGTCTCTAGACATTTCCTAGAAAAACACAACAGTGATTCATCATTCTTGAAAGTGACTCCTATAGAACATGTCGCGCAGTCCTATCAGCTCCTGTGTAGAAAGGAGATGCATTGGATTCACCGCTTAAACACCCTAGTTCCATATGGGTTGAATGAGACCTTAGAATATTCCAATTATTAATTGGTTATCCCACGTTTAGATTATAATAGACCCACGTTGGTCAGGTTCACCTCTGAACAATACGCTATTTACACCCACGTAGATATACTAAGTACCGTTACTAAGTAAGTGCCTCAGAGCCTGCCTTCTAGTATAACGGTCCCCTATAACCGTACCCACCGATTATATCCTATGGAATCTTCCCTATATTTATTTTCATTTTTATATATATTTTTTTATTTTATTTTATTTTATTTCTTTTATCTATCCACATTTATTAATCCTAACCTAATTCTAATTTATACACCTACCTAGCCATGTATACCCCCATTTTGGATAGAGAATATTCTCTAATTGTTTTTAGTGAGTTTTTTCTATACATACCTTTCTCATATACTTGATTTTACATTTTATATATCTTTTATCCATCTATTTATTTATGTATTTATCTATTTATTTATTAATTCCAATTTCTACATATATCCAGCTATTGTACTCTCGCCGCAGGTGTAGAGTATCCCTTTATTCTCTCCAGTACTGATAACAAATATGAATTCATCTTTTTCATATCAATGCTTATTGTTTTGTTTTTTCTGTTTCTTGTTTTCTCTTTTCTCTCTCCTTTTTTTTGACATCAACGCATGTATCCATACATTCACTCTATTCTTTCAATATATTTTTGTATTTGTCCTCTATTCCACTATGAGCCCCCCCCCCTCTTTGAGATAATCTTACTGCTCAAGGGCACTTGCGATTTCAGTGCACGCTCGATCACACCAAAGATGTTGCTGCCCCACCTCTATGGGTTTTTGCGTTCCAGAGGTGCGTTCCATCCAACCGGAAGTGACATCACTTCCCCTATATCTCGCGATACCTCGGCGCTTTCCACTTCACTTTGGATTCTACCTGGCCGAGATCTCGCGAGATGTATGCCTTTTGCCCTCATTCACAGACTTGGAGTGTCTTTTTATCTATAAGATGTATTTCTGAACAGCGACGTCGGTACCTATATTATACATTTGTTTTTACCATCAACATGTACTGTTCTATTTGTTTTGTCTACTACAGTATATATAGACATTCTGTTACAACACACTGACTGAGCGTCATCTCCGGTGCGTTCCACCGTGGAACGCATTGAATTTCCTGTAGTCATCTCACTCCCTTTTATCTATATCCAAGTTTAATCATTTTGAATCTTATAGTTTACATAGGGGCGCCCTGGCCACACTGGTGGGTCCGCCCAATTGTCACTGTCTCACTTGAGACGCCTAGTTTTCTCTGGTGCGTGCCACGGTGGAGCGCACCGAGTGACCGGATGTATTACTTCCGGGATTTGACTTCCGGTTCCGTTTGCGTTCCACGTTGGAGCGCACCCGGCGACCGGAAGTGATGTCATTCAATTGTCTTTTACCGCTCTTTTTTATGTATAAATTTATCTGTATTATTTATGTATACTATGGCTCTTGAAAAAGGGGATTCTTAGATGATAATCCCCGAAACGCGTTGGGCTCTTTCTTCACCATCACCCCATGTTGAATAAAGCACTTTGGAAATTCAAGATCTCCAGACTTTGGATTGCTGTTTTTCCAGGAAAATCTTCCAAGCGAACCAGGCGCAGGAGGTAGCTGAAGAGGGTGTCATTTGCTTATCCCTCTTCTCTCCTCCTGGGTGAAGTAAGTAAAATCTGACTCTCACCAGATTTTTAGTTCACCACCAGTTTAATTTCTTACTCAGGTGGCGCCCTCTGAGTGGTAAAAACTTTTTTGTCCTTTTCTAATTTGTACACAGCATAACACACCAGTCAAGGTGCTATCAAAACTCTACAACCTATTACTAACTAGATCTGTCCCACTAAAGTGAGCCTATATAGGCCTCTGGGAAAGAGATTTAGGAATTAAACTATCACCCACCGCAATCTCCAACATTTACAAATGTTCCCACGGGCCATCATCTTGTATAAGAATACAAGAAAATTCATACAAGATACTGTCCCGATGGTATATAACCCTGGTTAAAACTAATAACTGGTATCCATCTATCCCTAACACCTGCTGGAGATGTAACTCAGAAAGAGAGACATACTTGCACATTTGGTGGTCCTGCCCGAATCTAACAACGTTCTGGAGCTCTGTCCTAGAGATTACCAAGAACATCTGTTCATTTAAATCTATACCTTCTCCTACCTTGATATTCTTGAGTTGGAATGAAGATAGACAAAGTGTGCAGAGTAGGTCCCTACTTTCATTCCTGCTAGCAGCTGCTAAACTCCTAATCTGTCACGGTCTCGGTGTTGTGAGCATGACACGTTGGCTTGTATGTGCCTTTCTCCCCTTCTCCTGGTTCCTCCCCTGTTTGGTGCTGGAGGGGTTAACTACCTTGCTGGGTGTGGTCACTAGGTGCTTCTTTTACCTGTGGCTTAAGGTCAGGAGTGAGTTGTACTCCAGCCATGGTGTGTGCTGGAGTTATGCTCCTTGTCTGGATGTTTCATCTTCCAGTGTGAGGGCCACCTAGTGGGACATCGATGTCTCCAGCGATGTCTTCCCATTCTATCCTCCATGTTCCCCTACCTTACCTGTGTGGTTGTTATGCTTGGTGTGGGTATATGTTTTGGGGTTGTTTTACGTCTAGTTGTTGTTCCATGTCTGGTCAGTGTTTGGTGTATTATTCTGTCCGGCATGGATGCTAGATGTTCCCCTGCTTGTCTGTTGGGCCTTCAGAAGAGGGCTCAGCATGTGTCGTCTGCCGTTTTCTGGCACACATGCTTATCCTCTGGAGGGAGGGTGAAAGTGGAGATTCTGTTAACAGTGCGGTTCTCTGTGACAGTGGTTGCAGTAGGTGTGAACCGTCACTTGTGTTTGTGTCTCCCCTCGTCCTTGTCTCAGCGGTTCAGTCGCTTGTGCTGTGGTGGCTGGCTGCATTCCTGTTCTACTGGCTGTCGTGTATGCTGGTTCGGGGATGTTTGCTGGCTGCTACCTGGTGTGAACCTTGTCTGAGTGTTGACACAGTGGGCAGTGGGGTCTCTCCTGGCTGTTTGTTGGCTGGCTGCCTGGTTCCTTGTTGGTAGTGTCGGGGTGCTGGCGGCAGTCTTGGGGAGACTCCCTTGCACTGTCACTGATTCTGACACTTTTTTTCCCCCCTCTGTTGTTTTGGGTGGTCCATTTAGTTTCCCCTTTTTTAGTTGGGAGGGCTTTGAGGTGTGGGAGTGTCACGGCCTCGGTTTTGTGCGCGTGACATGTTGCCGTACATGCCGGTTGCCAGGGGCAACGCATTTATGTTGGCTTGTATGTGCCTTTCTCCCCTTCTCCTGGTTCCTCCCCTGTCTGGTGCTGGAGGGGTTAATTACCTTGCTGGGTGTGGTCATTAGGTGCTTCTTTTACCTTAAGGTAAGGTCAGGAGTCAGTTGTACTCCAGCCATGGTGTGTGCTGGAGTTATGCTCCTTGTCTGGATGTTCCATCTTCCAGTGTGAGGGACACCTAGTGGGACATCGATGTCTCCAGTGATGTCTTCCCATTATATCCTCCATGTTCCCCTACCTTACCTGTGTGGTTGTTATGCTTGGTGTGGGTATACATTTTGGGATGTTGTATATCTAGTTGTTGTTCCGTGTCTGGTCAGTGTTTGGTGTATTATTCTGTCTGGTATGGATGCTAGATGTTCCCCTGTTTGTCTGTTGTGGCCTCCGGAAGGGGGTCTCATGGTTTCCCAGAGGGGTGAACCAAAAGTCAAGTCTGTGAGCTGTTGCTGGAGTGCTGGTTCCTGTGTGTCAGTACGTACTGCATCCGATAGGTGTTTGGATTGCAGTACGTTTGTATGGGTTCCAGTTTACCTTGGTGTAGTTTTCTGTTGTACCATCCAGAAGCTGTGGCAGGTAAGCCTTCCTGGGTTTTTAGTTCAGTGGTTATCCCCGCCACTAGATACTTACCTGCCATTCCACTTGGCTACCTCTTCTTGCTACTAGGCCGGTTAAGACTCCTGTTCTTCCGTGTCTTGGAAGAACAGGTCGTCTCTCCCCTGCTCCTATGTGAGGGATTATCAGGGCGACTTAGGGTCCTAGGTATCCTGGGTATGAGCCGTCCTACCATCCAGGTCCGCTCATACGGTGAGGAGTCAGGGCGAGGATTAGGGACGCTTTAGGAGGTGACCTGCTCCCTTATCTGTAGTTTCTGGCCTGGTGGCATCCTATTTATCCCTGACATTGTACGGTGGGGGCTTTCCCCCACTCTCCACCGTGACATAATCCCCCCGCTGTGGAGAACATCATCTTGCCCCACAATACCTTAATGGTTGCATAAAGTGAACCAAATATACGGTATTGAAGAGATTGTCGCGTTAACTCAACATACTCAAAATAGATTTAGGACAATTTGGACCCCATGGGTAACCTATTGCAACTCAAGTCCTTTCCTCAACCACATGTTGGAATAAAATTATACCCCAAACGGATACTAATAGAAATATATGAGACAAAATAATCAATAGTGGCAACACTTTCTACACCTCTGCGTATATTAGATAGTGGTTTCGGGCTCACATACAACATGCCCCCCTCCCCCCGTCCCCCTCTCATTCCTATTCCCTTCAATATGTAGGTATTTCACGATAATTATTGTTGCTATTGTACAAGTTCCTTTCCTTGTTCTCTAATGCATACAAAGCAGTTCACACAGTTATTAAGGATGCTCTTATGAACCCTACCAATACAGGACAAAAGCAAACAAGACTTGGGGGGTGGAGCCTGCACGCATATGGAGAAGGCAGCATAGTCCGGAGCTCCTCTCTCACTTGGCGCTTTGCCCAGCTTATTATTAGCTATCAGCATCCAAACATGGGTAAGATTGGCAGAGAAAGAAGCAAGGAGACCGCTGGAACCCCAAAACCTTTGAGACAGCAGGCGGAGATGGAGAAATACCTGAAAAAGAAAGATCTCACTGCAGGTGCTATGGCTTCCAAGATGGCGCTGGCAATGGAGGCGGCAGAATTTGTAGCAGCGGAGGATTAGGACACAGACAGCATGGCTGGAGGTATGAAAGACTTAGAACCAATCACTCGTGCTTTTCTTAAGCAGACGATTGCACAAGCTATGCTACCTATATTGAGGAAGCTGAGGGACATTAGAGCAGAACTCCTCCATCTTGGGGGCCGCGTGGACTCTCTAGAAGATAAGCACGCAGCAATGCTCACCTTTGATAGCTCGTTGAGATCCAAATTCCTTGAACAGCAGCACCAACTCAATGCTGCATTTAACCAGATAGAGGATCTGGAAAACCGCAATCACAGGAATAACCTGCGCATAAGGGGCATTTCTGAGGTGTATGCACCAGAGGCTCTTACCCAAGTGGTCATTACCATCTTCTCTTCAATATTGGGCCAAGAGAGAGCCTTGTCCATAACTATTGAACGCATTCATAGAGCCCTCCACCCTAAACCTGGCCCCACAATCCTGCCCCATGCTCAGGAGAAGGGAGACGTTCTACTAGATTCAACCCCGGTACACATATAAGACCTCTCACCTACCACTCTGGCCAAAAGAAGAACCATGAGGCCTCTTCTGGAGTACTTAAGCACACAACCTGACATATAGGTGGCTATACCCTTTTGGGATAATAATCCTCAAAAATAATAAGCAAATTGCCATACACACACCAGAAGATCTACAAGCCGCATGGCATAAGCTAGAAATTCCTCCTGTGCAGGTACCCTCATGGATGCAAGTACCGATGAAAGATGATTTGCCCTTCCTTCTCCACCAGATGTATGGTCCACTGTGGGCGAAAAGAAGCAGATGCAGAGGATAAAGAAGGCCCTGATAAAGAGTTCTGCGACCTGAACATAGGGGACTCTTGCAAGTATCTTTCACTCCTAAAGGCTATCTCTCATAGAGAGAAATAAGAGCCTGCTGTGACTGGTTAACACTTGATCCACCCAATAACAGGCCTGCTACTCTCTTTGTCTCCCTATTTCCATACTTTACTTTCCTTCTTTCCCTGTTTATTCTCTTTACTTATCCCTTCTGCTAAAGTATCTCTGTGATCATAGGGCTAGTTGGGCTTAGCTGCCTATGTGGGGTAGGCTTAAGTAACGGTGTTTCATACACACCAACTCCCCCCTGTGTGCCTTATTGCACCAGACTAGCTCTTTCCGGTCTGGCTAGTGGCTGTTCTGGGGTCTCCTGTTGAGCCCTGGGATTCAGCTTGAGCTCGCTATATTAACATTCTTTCTTTCTTGATGCAATTTTATGGTTTAGTTATTTCTTATTTCATATGTATGTGGGGATCCTCCAGGATGATAATGGGACGCACCCCTTTTGAGCGCTCTTTTCTGTTTCAACTTGTGACATGACGAAGCATGTGATTTACTCCTTTAATGTAAAGGGGTTTAATGTGCCACAAAAAAGGTCTCAGGTCTTTGCTCTCACTCGAAAGAATTCTCCTTCAATACTCTTTCTATAAGAGACACATTTTAAGGCTCATAAAATACCCAAATTACAATACTCCCCCTTTAACCAATGGTACCATAGTTGTAATGGGTCTCAGGCCTCCAGGGGTGTAAGCATCGCCCTTAAAAAGGGCCTGGCTTTCACATGCCTTCAACCCAGTGAGGACCAGAACGGCAGATTTATATTCGTGAAGGGGAGACTAGATGATACTCCTATTACCCTGGTGAATGTATATGCCACTAACAAAGGTCAAGTGAAGTGGCTAGTTAATACTATTCAACGGTTGCAGTTGTTTGCGGAGGGGATGGTGGTGCTTGGTGGAGATTTTAATGTCACTCTTAATCCCTTATTGGATTCATCTACCGCATGCTCTGCCGTCTCCTTCGCCGACTTGAGCAAACTGAAGGCCTCCGTGTCCATGGACATTCCCCACCTGGTGGATACATGGAGAACACTCCATCCTGAAGCTAAAGATTTCTCCTTTTTCTCGCATGTACACCACTCTTACCATCGTATTGACTATTTATTTAATTTCACAGGCATCGCTATCAGTGTTGGGGTCCGCATAGAGTCGATCTCAGTTTCAGACCATGCACCTATTCATATAACCCTACACGTACCAACACCGGGTCGGAAAGTCTGGTCATGGAGACTTAATGAAACCCTTTTAAGGGACTACGCCACGATATCAGCATTAGGTGAGAAATTATCTGCCTATTTCAACACCTACACTACTCCAGATGTCCCATTCCCCCACAGTGTGGGAGGTTCATACGCCTACATCAGGGGAGAATTAATCGCATTAGGCACAGCAGTTAAAAAGAGGAGGTCGCAAGAGGTCGACTCTTTGCTATCCTGGATCTCATCACTAGAAAAAATGCATAAGTGATCACTAGCAGTTTCGCAACTCACAGAGTTAATTGACCTAAGAGCGCAACTTAAAGGGAGCCTGTCACCGGGATTTTGTGTATAGAGCTGAGGACATGGGTTGCTAGATGGCCGCTAGCACATCCGCAATACCCAGTCCCCATAGCTCTGTGTTCTTTTATTGTGTAAAAAAACCGATTTGATACATATGCAAATTAACCTGAGATGAGTCCTGTCCCTGACTAATCTCACATACAGGACTCATCTCAGGTTAATTTGCATATGTATCAAATCGGTTTTTTTACACAATAAAAGCACACAGAGCTATGGGAACTGGGTATTGCGGATGTGCTAGAGGCCATCTAGCAACCCATGTAATCAGCTCTATACACAAAATCCAGGGGACAGGTTCCCTTTAAGGATTAGTGATAAGCGGCAGGGGTCATATTCATGTTTCGCCATATTTCGCGAATATTTTGTGGAATATTCGTCGAATGTTCCCGAATCCGAATATTTGTTATATTCTAAAAAAAAATTACTTCAAAAATCAGCAAGATAATGATCCTGTAATATGCGAATATGCAAATTTTCGGAATGCGAATCTTCGTGATGCAAATTTTTATCGCAAATTTTTCAATTGCCAAGTGAAAACATGATTCCTCCCTGGTTCTTGCTTGTGGGCCAATGAAGCAACTTAAGCAGGGAGGAATCATGACTTTAGATGGGAAAAATGACGAATATTCTAAAAAACGAATATATAGCACTATATCGAACATATTAGTTTTTTCAAATATTCGTAATATTCTAAAACAAGAATATATAGCGAATATTCGAATGTAGAGCAATTTAGCTAATATAGTGCTATAATCTTTTTTTTAATAGTTGTAATTTTTTTCCAATCTGAACTTCAGATTAGACAAAGAAGATTATAGCACTATATTATATTTTTTTCTAATATTCGCTATATTGCTATATATTCTTGTTTTAGAATATTACGAATATTCTAAAAACTAATATATTCGTTTTTTTTGAATATTTGTAATATTCTAAAACAAGAATATATAGCGAATATTCGGAAAAAAAAAAAACTAATATAGATCAATTTAGCTAATATAGTGCTATAATCTTTTTTTTTATAGTTGTATTTTTTTTTTCCAATCTGAACTTCAAGTTACAACTATTAGACAAAGAAGATTATAGCACTATATTAGCTAAATTGCTCTATATTCGTTTTTTTTTTTGAATATTCGCTATATTGCTATATATTCTTGTTTTAGAATATTCCGAATATTTGAAAAAAATAATATATTCGATATAGTGCTATATATTAGTTTTTAGAATATTCGTCATTTTTCCCATCTAAAGTCATGATTCCTCCCTGCTTAAGTTGCTTGTGGGCCAATGACTCATTAGCCCACAAGCAAGAAGCAGGGAGGAATCATGTTTTTACTCGACAATTGAAAAATTTGCGATAAAAATTAGCATTATGAAAATTCGCAATCAACACTACTCCTTAAGTCAAAGATACTGCAGCCTTCTCATTGGCCCACAAGCTAGAAGCAGGGAGGGATCATGTGTACTAATTATATAATCTGAACACAAACGAGTCCCCAGGGGAAAGGGAAACGAGAACAAGAGATATCAGAGAATTCTTGAATTCTCTACATCTCGCCACCCTCACGTTGGAGGATTCCTCCAGGTTATTAGATCCAATTACCTTGATGGAAATTCAGCAGGCAATGTCTTCAACACCAGTAGGTAAAAGTCCAGGCCCAGACGGTCTTCCAATCATCTACTATAGGAAATTTCAGCACATCTTAATACCCCACTTTCAATCCCTTTGTCAGGCACTACTAAGAGGCGACAAGCTCTGGAGGCACATATTGCAGTGCTACCAAAGGAGGGGAAGGATCTGGAGCTCTGTAGCAGCTACCGCCCTATTTCAATTCTAAACTGCGATGTCAAGCTGTGGGCCAAAATTTTAGCTAGACGCTTATAGACATTCCTCTCCTCTTTGGTACACAAAGAAAAAACTGTTTTTGTACCTGCTAGAGAAGGCAAAGACAATGCTAGTAGAGTGTTAAATGCCATTCACTTTACTAAATCTTCCAAGATCCCTATGGTCCTTCTCGGCACGGATGCTTTATGAGGGAGACATTGCTTAAATTTGGACTACCTCCCCCCTTTCTTCAGGCTATTTTCTCTCTATATCCATCCCGATCAGCAAAGGTCAAAGTCAATAATCTGTTGTCCCCAGCATTTAGTATAACAAATGGTACGCGACAGGGGTGCCCTCTCTCACCCTGCCTTTTTGTCCTGTGCATGGAGACACTGATTCAAGCAATAAGACAACACCCCCACATTAGAGGTCTACACTCCCCATCGGGAATTCACACAGCAGCTGCATATGCAGACAACCTCCTTATATTCATTACTAACCCAACTCAGACCTTCCCTCATGTATTGGCTTTATTTAAAATTTTTGGGCGTTTGTCCAACTTTAAAATAAATCTTAGGAAGTCTGAGGTCCTTAACATATCTTTGGACGGGGAGGAGGCAAAGCAATTGATGGCTTCCACTCTATTTGCGTGGCAAAGTACTTCTTTAACTTATTTAGGCCTGAAGGTACCAGATGACCTTTCCAAGATTTATGATCTAAACTATCGTCCTCTGCTTAATCAGGTAATGTCTCAATTATCTAAGGATAGGATTCCATTTCTGTCGTGGATAGGGAGGAAACATTTCCTTTCTACCTACATACTCCCCAGATTTTTATACCTAAAGCAGGTTGCCCCCATACATCTTCCAGCATCCTTCTTTCAAAGAGTTAGGAGAATGTTCTCTGGAAGGGCACTCGTCCTAGACTGAGCTATAGGCTTCTCTCTCTTCCGAAGCAGAGGGGGGTATTGGCCTTCCGACCTAAAGATATATTATACTGCCATACAATTACAATGCTGGCTGGACATTAATAAGTATGCTGGCAGCTCCCTGTCTGCTTTGTTGGAGAGAGATGGAATGTGTAAAACATCTTTGCCTGTAAAGTGGTCAAAGCCACAAATGCATTGGTCATTGGGCATCACAAATGTCCTAACCAGGGGTCTTTTACAGACCTACCATGGGATACGGAATCACCCAGCAATCGCACCATTCCCTTCCCCACAAACTCCAGCAGGCTATTTACCGTACCTGACCGGGGACTCATCACCCCCGCTACATACTAGGGGTCTATGTGAACAACTGCGCACATGCCCAATTTCAGTCTTAATCTATGATGGGAAAATCCCATTGTTTACTACACTTTCACAGAAACTCATAGGAACGCTTTTGCATTTCCTACATTACTCCCACTTTCATCAGGTTTGCCAACAGCATTGTGCTCCCCCCAACCTTTTCCAAAAGCAATGTCCAAAATATACAAGCTTCTCTTAACCCCAGATGCCTCGCAGACTCCTGTGTTTTTAGCGGAGTAGGAAGAGGAATTAGACACCACATTTTCTGACAGGGACACTCAGCATGAGGGGAATTGTGGATAGTGGTATTTGTTGGAGATGTAAATCTGAGACAGGAACGATTTCACATATATGGTGGTCTTGTGAAAGAATCAAACCTTTCTGGGGCGAGGTGGAGGGGATGATCAATACAAGATACACCTTCCTTCAAACCTTGTAAATCGGCCCTAGCCACATACCTTATTCTTGCGGCCAAAATGTTGATACCGTTACGTTGGTTGAGCTCCTCTTCTCCCTCCCAGTGAGAATGGTTAAACAAAGTAGACCAGATATATAGGCCTGAGGAACTTACCTCCTGGACTGAATGCAAACATGAACACTTCTTACGCATTTGGTTTCCATGGAAAATATTTCGCAAAATATGAGTCATATCTAGTGTATTCGTCACATTTGAATCTACCTGGAATTGTGGTCATAATAATGTATGTCACGGAATCTCATCATTGTGTGTGTCTAGTCACTTATCTTGTCTCCCGGAGGATCCTCCCCCGCGATATTGTTTTCTTTATTATGTTTATTTCTTTTGCTGCAATTGTTCAGCTTATAGATTATTGAGCAGACTATGACGATCTATTGCATTGGTCTGCCTTTAATTCTCACAATGGAATAAGAGATACTGATGGAGAGTCCAGATCATTCTCAACAGTCAACAACTAATTGGACATGGCATCACTTCCAAGGACTCAACGCATCGGGTGGGAATGGGGCAGTTTTAAGTAAACTACAATGCTATGTAGTTCATTGGCCTCCTGCAAGTGGCTATTTGTTGTGGTCATAGCTATCTGTACCTTGATGTCATATTTAATAAAAATATATTTATGGGGAAAAAAAGCAAACAAGACTAGTCTCAGACTTCATGAGCCAACATCCTTTGGAATTCATTGTTCAAACCAGGACTTCAATATTATACTTATAGCCTACTAATGCTAATGGACTGAATGTTCGCCATGCAATACTTACTCAAACAAAGTTGATTGTATTATACTGCCTTCTTAAGGTAATGCCTTGTATTGTCTTTCATCTAACAATTGTTAAATTATAATAAAAAGAAAATTGAAAAGAAAAGAAGCACAGCCTTTAAGCAAATTGAAAGAAAAACCTCAGGTGCATTTTAAAATGAAAGAAACTGATATAAAGCTAATTCATTTTGTATTGTAAAGTACACTGTTTATCTACAGTGATATGTCAATGATATGACATCCAAAAAAAAAGCATGCTTCCGTGGTGTCACCTTGGACCAACAGCCCACTGACGTGTGAATACACACATTAAAGTCAATGGGTATGTGTACTGTCTGTGGAGACCACGGACAGTACACATCCATGATTCACTGATGTGTGAAAGAGGCCTAAGTGGGGATTGCTGATTTACACCTTTGATGTAGCTCTATAATTGAAGATTTTCCTTGTTTTAATTAAGGAAAATATAGATTTTATGAAAGACAGGAGACGAGCATTATGCTTTAAGATCTTTCTTTTTTACTCCCAGCAGCAAACAGTTAACAATGTAAAACAGAAACATTTACATAAGATACGTAAATCAGTGTTCACAAAAAGCCAAACAACAGGCAGCATAGGTCATATAAGGTCTAATCAATCATGTGAGCGTCCTTCTTTCTTGATGAGATGGTGAAGGATAACAGGATGCATGAAGAAAACGTAAACATCCATGGTAATAACACTAGTTGGAGATTGTAGTAGTATTTGATGACCCGTTGAAGAACAGTCATGAGGATGAAAGATGTTTTAGACTAATAGAGAGGAGACAAAAACAATAAAATAAGGGTCGGGTCAGTAGGGTGGGATAATGTTCGTCTCCTGTCTTTCATAAAATCTATATTTTCCTTCATTAAAACTAGGAAAATCTTCAATTTTATATCAAGGCAGGAGACTCCATTATGCAAGTTCAAAGCTTATGCTCTATAATATAATGCTAACAATAACTATAGATACCAACTAATGGTTGCTGAAATAATACCGTGGAAACGTGTGGATCAGATCGGAAATAAAAGGTATTAAACGTAGATTCTGAGACCCAGTTGGCCGCCTTTAGAATGTCTGATAAGGATCCTTCAGATTGTCAAATTTTTGTGGACATAGCTCCTCTAGTGGAGTGCGCCCCAAAAAGAGAAGTGTCCACCCCTGCTAAGGACATAGTTTGAGAAACCCATCTAGCTAGGGTTGCCGATGACACTGGTAGATAGGGTCTGCAATATGAAATGAGGAGTTGGGATACAGATGGACTCCTTAGAGTTAAAGTTCTATGTTCGTAGAATTGTAGGCACCCGACCACACAAAGCTTTTCTTGTAGAGGGAAAGCGGGGTAGAAAACAGAAGTGATATTTAGTTTCGGTATGACGGACATAGAAAACTGAACTTCTTGTGGTAGAAATTGCCTACGAGATATGTCTAAAGCTCGGACGTCCGAAACACGTTTAAAAGATATTAGACATAATAACATGGTTAACTTAAAGGATAATAACTTCAGAGGGAGAAGATCATTATCTTCCCAAGTTAAAAATAGGTCCAGCACCAAGTTAACGTCCCAAGTAGAGTGATATTTGGGAGTGGGAGGCCTTCAAAATGTAATGCCCTTCAAAAGTTTGAAAACTAAAGGATGTTTGCCTATTGGTAAAGCCTGAATAGGTGCATGATAGAAAGAGATTGCCGATCGGTAGATATTAATAGTCCGATATGACTTCCCTGCCTCGAAAGAATCAGAAAGGAAGTTTATAATATGGTTTAGAGGTGCACGTATGGGATCCAATGTCCGTTGACCACACCAATCAGACCAAATCTTCCAGGCTGATCTGTAGATGATCGGGTGCCTGGAGCCCAGGCGTCAGAGAGGATGTTGCTAGTGACTGTGAAATTCCGTAATCAAGTCCTGCTGGCCTGAACGAACCAGGCTACTAGAGACAAAATATCCGATAGAATCAGAGGATGTTGATATCCGGTCGGGTCTAAAAGGATCGATGGATGAATCGGAAGGATTCGTGGATAATCTATAGTCATTGCCAGAATCTGGGGAACCAGGTCTGAGTTGGCCAGAGTGGGGTTATTAACACCAGAGTTGCTTGTTGAGATATGGTTAGAAGGAGAATCCTCGAGATGAGAGTGAACGGAGGGAAAGCGTAAAGGACCTCCATATGCCACAGTTGTGACAGGACATCGGTGCCTAGAGATTCTGGATCGGGGCGCAGCTGAAGAACCGAGGTAGCTGACGGTTGAGGCGGGATGCGAAAAGGTCCATATATAGTGGACCTTAGAGGGAATTGGATTTGACGGAAGATGCTGGGATCTAATCTCCAGTCACTGGTTGTCCGATAGAAAATCGGGGAATTCCAGTCCGTAATAGTATTGGACAACCTGGAAGGTACTCCCCCTTCAAAATGGTATGTTTGTCTAGACAGAAATGCCAAAAATCTTCGGCAATATTGGCTAGAATCTCCAATATGGTTCCTCCTAAGCAGTTGATTATACTGTACCTCCGCTATATTGTCCATCCGAAGAAGGACACACAATGAGATTTGTCCTTTGTGAAGCTTTTGAGGGCAAAAAATCCCGCCAAGAGCTCTAGGCAATTAATTTGAAGGGAAGTTTCTTCTGCTGACCATTTTCCTCCTGTGGAACGGGAGCTGCACCGAGCACCCCAACCAAGTCAACTGACGTCCAACTCGATAATTAGGTCTGGGTAGAATTGAATATGGTCTTGCTGTTCCAGTCTTGGAATGTGTTTCAGCCACCACAGGAGCTTGTCCCTGGTATTGTCACGAATGGTGTTGCAGGAAACAATAAGTAACAAATAAAGATCTGACTGACTTGATCCCAAACTAAGGAACAAAAGGGTGAGCCCTATTAATGCCCTAGAGCTTTCCCTCACTGCTCAGCCCATACAAAGATCTCAATGATAGAAAGTTGCCTGTCCACGTACCTAAGACTGAGTGACACCTGCAAACCCTATAATAGTGAGGGGACACGACCACCGGCTCCCTGCACTCAATACGGAGGGAGTCAGGGTCACCTAGAATCAAGCCAACAGTAAAACACAAATACAGAAATAGACTTATCTTGAGGAACCAGCACTAGCAACTTCTAGCAGTGAACCCAATCCAGGAAGTAGTATAAACCGCAAAGTGAAGCAGTATGGGAGGAGATATATAGGGAGGCAATCACTGCTAATAGATGACAGCTGGGAGAGGAAGAAGAGATGTCAAAGCGAAAGCAAAACAAAAGAACATCATGCAGGAGGTACTGAAGAACGTCTATCAGAACTTCTCAGAGATCTGGCGGTGACAGTACCCCTCCCTCTACGAGGTGGACTCCGGACACTCAGAGCCCACCTTCTCAGGATGGGACCCATATGGAATGCCCTGAGAAGACGAGTGGCCTTAATGTCCGCCACTGGAACCCACATCCTCTCCTCAGGACCATAACCCTCCCAATGAACGAGGTACTGAAGACAACCGCGGACAATACGAGAGTACACAATCCTAGAGACCTGAAATTCAAGATTACCATCAACCATAATCGGAGGAGGAGGCAAAGAGGAGGGTACAGTGGGTTGGAAATTTTTTTTTATTTTTATCAATTGTCTTTTTATTGACGATTTTTCCAAGAATAAACATGTACATAGAAAAAAAAAGCATGACCTTGGAGTACATTATTCCTGATACAAAGATATAACTGAAGTCATTTGAACAGCAAAGAAAAAATTAGCATACATCATATTTTTGTGTATGTATATCTCTACATTGAATAAGTCTGAGAAAGCACATACACAATGGTCATAGATGAGTAGTACTGTAATAAAAGCCTACAGGCTACTAAAGTAACAAAGTTTCTATTTTTCGCTTTAACTATGCAGAGTTATACAAAATTTACTATAAAAAGGATTCGGACATACAAAGGGGAATGACAAGACTTGACACATTAGGGTTAGAGTGGGTAAGGTAAGGTGTAAATTCATTCAGTTTGAGACATCAAACACCATGTCCCATTGCTTCCAAACCCGGTCAAATTTATCCACTGAGGCAAGCAATGTTGCCGACATATGTTCGAGGCGTCTGACTTCTAATACACTATTTATGAGTTCAGCCCGTGATGGGCAAGCTATCCTTTTCCAGAATCTTGCCAGCAAACGTCTAGCCGCAGTCAAGATGTATAACATTAACTTTAATAGGTGTTTCTTCAAAGGTATGTGTGGAATATTCAGCAAATATATGTAAGGGTCTAAGGGAAATCTTATTTCAAACAAGCTGTATAGAACTTCCTGTACCATAATCCAGAATGGGGTTAGAATCTGGCATTCCCAGAAGATATGAATATGTGATCCCTCCTCCGTGTTGCATCTCCAACAACGATCCGAAACATCAGGGTTAAACTTATGTAATAACTGTGGAGTGTGGTACCAAAACATCATTATTTTGTAAGTGTTCTCTCTATGAATAGCACACGCTGACGTCATCGCAGCTCTCTGCCAAATTATCCTCCAATCATCTACTGAAATAGAACGGACATAAGGTTTTAATAGGGACTTGTGAAAAACATTATGGATCTTCCAAGTCTGAGGAAGATCAAGACGGTAGGCAACGGGATTGATGACGGACAAGATTTTGTGAGGCCCGATATACTTAGGACCCAACTTCCAGGAGGGAACCTTCAATTTGATATTCTTAGTAGACAACCACACCAGATCACCAACATTCAGGTCCGGACCAGGCACACGTCTCTTATCCGCCACACGCTTATATTTCTCACTCATGCTCTTTAGATTATCCTGAATCTTTTGCCAAATAGATGACAAAGACGAGAAGAATCTCTCCTCATTAGGTAAACCAGAAGCCCCCTCTCCAGAATGTCCCAAACTGCGGATGAAACCCATATGCACCAAAAAATGGTGACTTATCAGAGGACTCCTGACGACGGTTATTTAAAGCAAACTCAGCAAGGGAGAGAAAAGAACACCAATCCTCCTGATTCTCCGCCACAAAACAGCGCAGATATGTCTCCAGATTCTGATTGACGCGCTCTGTCTGGCCATTCGACTGCTGGTGGAAAGCAGAAGAGTATGACAACCGAACCCCCAAGCGAGAACAGAAAGCCTTCCAGAATCTGGAAACAAACTGCGTGCCCCTATTAGAGACTATGTCTGAAGGAATACCTTGCAATTTGACAATGTGATCAATAAATGCCTGCGCCAGCGTTTTAGCATTGGGCAACCCAGGAAAAGGAATAAAATGCGCCATTTTGCTAAAACGGTCCACCACCACCAGAATCACAGTCTTCCTGAGGAACGAGGCAGGTCCGTAATGAAATCCCATGGACAGATGTTGTCCAAGGAAGGGAAGGAATGGGTAACGGAAGAAGAGGACCTGATGGCCGTGAATGAGGGACTTTGGCACGAGCGCAGGTCTCGCAGGCTGCCACAAAACCCTCAACCGACTTATGAAGAGCCGGCCACCAGAATCTCCGAGCAATGAGATCCACTGTGGCTCTACCCCCCGGGTGCCCAGCAAGGACAGTATGTGGTGCTTCTTAAAAACCTTGTGTCGTAAAGCGAGAGGCACAAACAACCTCCCAGGGGGACAAAGATCAGGAGCCTCTGCCTGGGCTGCCTGAACCTCTGCCTCCAATTCAGGATAAAGAGCAGACACAACCATCCCTTCAGCCAAAATGGGACCCGGGTCTGCAAAGTTCCCCCCTCCCGGAAAACAACGTGACAGGGCATCCACCTTCACATTCTTAACCCAGGGCGGAACGTGACAACAAAATTAAACCTTGAAAAGAACAAAGACCATCTGGCCTGTCTCGGGTTCAGACGCTTGGCTGACTCCAAGTAGGCCAGATTCTTATGGTCGGTAAACACGGTAATAGGGTGTCTGGCTCCCTCTAGCCAATGGCGCCATTCTCAAAAGCTAACTTGATGGCCAACAACTCCTATCTCCACATCGTAATTTCTCTCTGCGGAGGAGAGTTTCTTCGAGAAAAAGGCACACTGTCGCCATTTGGCAGGAGAGGGACCCTGAGACAAGATCGCACCCACACCCACCTCAGAAGCGTCCACCTCAACAATAAAGGGCAGAGAGATATCAGGTTGTACCAAGATGGGAGCGGAAGCAAAACTCTCTTTGATACTAGAAAAGGCCTTACGCGCCTCTACCGACCAGGAAGAAAAATCTACCCCCTTTCTAGTCATATCAGTCAGTGGCTTAACAACAGAGGAATAATTCAAAATGAACTTCCTGTAATAATTGGCAAAACCTAAAAAGCGCATCAGCGCCTTCTGATTCTCAGGAAGCTCCCAATCAAGCACAGTGCGGACCTTCTCGGGGTCCATGCAAAAACCAGAAGCGGAGAGAAGAAAACCCAGAAATTGAATTTCTGGAACCGCAAACACACATTTCTCCAGTTTAGCGTACAATTTATTCTCCCGCAGAATGAGCAAGACCTGACGTAGGTGGTCCCTATGAGTTTTTAAATCAGGAGAAAAAATCAAAAGGTCATCTAGATACACTAGTACAAATTTCCCCATTAAATGATAAAAAATGCTGTTCACAAAATGTTGGAAGACGGCTGGAGCATTCATCAAACCAAAAGGCATAACCAAATTCTCAAAATGGCCCTCAGGGGTATTGAAGGCCGTCTTCCATTCGTCCCCTTCTCTGATCCTGACCAGGTTGTATGCCCCTCTTAAATCCAACTTGGAAAAACTTTAGCCCCAACAATCTGGTTAAACAGGTCCGGGATCAGAGGAAGCGGATAAGGGTCACGAATTGTGATACTGTTCAGCTCCCTGAAATCCAGACATGGTCTTAAAGAACCATCTTTTTTCTTAACAAAAAAGAAACCAGCGGCAACAGGTGACTTCGAGGGTCGTATGTGTCCCTTTCTCAGGCTCTCAGAGATATAAGAACGCATAGCGACCCTTTCAGGTTGGGAGAGATTGTATAAACGAGATTTAGGCAGCTTGGCGCCTGGGATGAGATTAATAGGGCAATCGTACTCCCGGTGAGGGGGCAGCTCCTGAACACCACTCTCAGAAAACACATCCGAAAATTCAGAAAGAAAAGATGGTACAGTCTTAGTAGAAACCTCTGAAAGAGACGTCGAGAGGCAATTCTCTCTGCAAAAGTCACTCCAACCATTTATTTGCCTCGCTTGCCAATCAATGGTGGGGTTATGTTTAGTGAGCCAGGGTAGCCCCAACACTAGAGGAGTAGGTAACCCGCCTAGGACGAAACATGACACATCCTCAACATGAGCATCACCCACAGTCAAACGGATATTGTGAACTATGCCTTTAATGATTTTTGAGAAAGTGGAGCGGAATCAATAGCAAAAACAGGTATGTCCTTTCCCAAAGTGCATACCTGGAAACCATGTGTTATAGCAGATTATCAATGAGATTGACAGCTGCTCCACTATCTACAAAAATCTCACAAACAATGTTCTTGCTCTCTAGCGCCACCCTGGCAGGTAGGACAAAACGGGAACTACAAGCAAATGGAAAACCTTCAATTTCCGCATCAACCTTGCCAATAGTAACAGATGGAACGTTTTTAGAGGACTTTTTTCTTTTTGTTTCTTTATTATTCTCTAAAAACTCCCTGAATCTCCTAGAGGGACAAACATTTGCCAAATGATTTATACCTCCACAACAGAAACAAACCCTCCTCTGAGAGCTGAATCCTCTGTTGTTAGAGGCAAGCAAACCCAGCTGCATGGGCTCCTGCTCAAAGGGGATTGAGAGAGACTGAGACCCCTGCGCACTGAATGAGACCGCCCCACTGTCCTTGGAGTGAGTATGACAGGAGGGAGTGATCTCTCCTCTCTCTCTAAGACGCCTGTCAATACGAACAGCCCGAGACATGGCGGACTCCAAGGAGATAGGTCTCTCATGAAAGGCAAATGCATTCTTCAATCCCTCTCAAAGACCATGGCAAAATTGACTTCGGAGTGCAGCATCATTCCAACCAGTATCAGCTGCCCATCTCCGAAATTCTGAACAGTATAACTCTGCGGATTGTTTACCCTGGCATAAAAGACGCAGTTTAGATTCAGCCAGAGCAACATGATCCGGATCATCATATATCTGACCCAGGGCTACAAAAAATTCATCCACTGATCGGAGGGGCCGTGCCCCCACCGGCAGCGAAAAGGCCCAAGACTGAGCGTTATCCCTGAGCAGTGAGATGATGATCCCCACCCTCTGCTCCTCATCACCAGAGGAATGGGGAAGTAGGCGAAAATGGAGTTTGCAAGCCTCTCTAAAAAGAACAAAATTCTCACTACCCCCAGAGAAGGTATCTGGAAGCGAGATCTTAGGCTCGGAACAAACTCCATGAACGCAAGCAGAACCGGTCACCTCAAACTGAGATACAGTTTTACGGAGCTCTGCGACCTCCATTGAAAGACCCTGCATGCGGTCCGTCAAGGCTAAAACCGGATCCATGCTTAAGACGGTTTTTGGCGGTTTATAATGTCACGGATGGTGTTGCAGGAAACAATAAGTAACAAATAAAGATACGACTGACTTGATCCCAAACTAAGAAACAAAAGGGTGAGCCCTATTAATGCCCTAGAGCTCTGCCTCACTGCTCAGCCCATGTAAAGATCTCAATGATAGAAAGTTGCATGTCCACGTACCTAAGACTGAGTGACACCTGCAAACCCTATAATAGTGAGGGGACACGACCACCGGCTCCCTGCACTCAATACGGAGGGAGTCAGGGTCACCTAGAATCAAGCCAACAGTAAAACACAAATACAGAAATAGACTTATCTTGAGGAACCAGCAGTAGCAACTTCAAGCAGTGAACCCAATCCAGGAAGTAGTATAAACCGCAAAGTGAAGCAGTATGGGAGGAGATATATAGGGAGGCAATCACTGCTAATAGATGACAGCTGGGAGAGGGAGAAGAGATGTCAAAGCGAAAGCAAAACAAAAGAACATCATGCAGGAGGTACTGAAGAACGTCTATCAGAACTTCTCAGAGATCTGGCGGTGACAGGTATCCGGAGTTAGAGTTACCTCATCTGAGTAACCCAACCCTGAGTAACCCAACGAGCTTTCAAATGTTGGAGAGCTCTGTAGTGGAGGGGAGCAGGAAAAATCGCTTGAATTGAGGCAGAGAGTAGGCCTACAATCCGAGCAAAGGTTCGGAGAGACACTAAATTCTTGTTGAGGACGGACCGAATTTCTTTCTTGATGATCTTCAATTTCCTGGATGGAAGGCTCAGAGTAGTAGACTGAGTATCCACTAGAAACCCTAAAAACTCCATCTGTCTCGATGGGGTAAGAATCGATTTCTCGTGGTTGATCAAAAACCCCAGGTTGGTTAAAAGAGTTAATGTCCACTGGATGTGAAGAAGAATGAATGAGTGAGACTGAGCCATGATGAGGATGTCGTCTAGGTAAATGATGAGACGTACACCCTGAGTCCGGAGAGTTGTTATCACTGGTTTCAAGAGTTTCGTAAAACACCATGGTGCAGAGGACAGTCCAAATGGTAGGCTGGTAAATTGGTATTTGTGACCTTCCCATAGAAATTGGAGGTAGGGTTGAGACATAGGGTGCATAGGCACCGTGAGATAGACGTCTTTCAGGTCTATATTTGCAAGCCAATCTTTTTGTAAAAGTAGATCCCTCAGTAAATGGATACCCTCCATTTTGAAATGTCGGTAGAAGACATAATTGTTGAGGGTTTTTAAGTTGATGACAGGTCTGTGGCCGTCATCCCTCTTTTTCACCAAGAGGTTGCTCAGGAAACCCGGTGATTTTATGGGTATTTTGACTAATGCGCCCTTGGAACATATTTCCTTGATTTCTAATTGTATCAGACCTTGATCTGTCTGTGAGAATATTATAGGATGAGGGAGCTGTGTTTGTATTGGTTGACAGACAGAGAAAATCGATTTGATAACCCCTCACGGTGTTTAGGATGCATCTGCTGAGATCATAGCCCAGACGTGGATAAAATATCTTATTCGACCTCCCAAGGGAATGTGGGAAGAATACGGAAGAAGATCTCTTACCTGCAGAGGATCTTGATCTTGGGAATCCTCTATTGCCTCTGGTCTTCCTCTTGTGGGGAAGAAAGGAGTGGTTGGGAAGGTAGGATGTCCTGGCCGAGGGGGGGCGAGGGTCTCTGTAATATTGTCCATACTGGGATGCCCCTCCGTTTCTCAGCCCTTGTAAAAACATGACTTTGGAAGACACATTTTAGTGATGTCTGGGCCTTTTCTAGGGATGAAAAGAGCCCTATGTATTTACTCATGTCCTTCACAAAGGAATCTCCAAAGAGTAAACCTTCTGAGGATGGGGTATTGTCTGAAGGTGTACTAGCTGCGGGTCTAGCCACATGAGGATAGACCTCTTCCTTTCCATGCAAATGGATGCATTGGTGTTGCCTACTAAACATACTGCCCTCTGGGCCCAACCCTTCAGGGCCGATAGGTCCACCTTATCTCCAGAGATAGAGGCTTGCTCAGTCAAGTCAAAAAATTTTGTTAGTGGACCGACTACATCTAACAGTCTGTCCTGGATCGTTCTAAAATAAATATTGACTCCTTTTTTTTGCCAGATTTGGACAAACATTTTATATAAGTTGGATCTATTTCAGGAGTATCTGCAATTTTGTGCAGGAGCGTGGGCCTAGGGCATTCAGAACGCAGCTTACTTCTAGCTTCTAGCCATAATGAAACAAATTTGGATACTTGAGGTTGAGGTACCCACTCACCTCACCAAGGATGTTTGATCATCCCAGGGTCAAAGAAAGGGGTACCCGACCCATCCAAGATAAGGGATGAAGAACTTTCCTCTTCTCACAAAATTTAGTCTCCCTCATTAGAAATGTCCTCATACAGGGACATATTATCATTGTCTGAATTATCAGCCTCATCTAAGGCGGACTCAGAAGGGGAAGAGTTATATGAGTCTGGCTTAACTCTCAAAGCCTTAGAAGCCCACTTCATGTTGACAACCTCAGGGGCGAAGGGTTCAATATTGACTGCTTTAGCAGCAGTAATTGTGCTTTTTGAAAAAGCTTTAGTAGGATCGTGATCCCTTTTTGTATGTCATTTTTGCAATTTCAGAGGGGTGAGATTGGTAAGAAAGTGCCTTTTCTGAGCGACTTTACCCCTATTCATACCTTCCGCTAAACAGGAAGTGGATTCCTCCTTAGACCAAAATTGGTCGGAAGGGGTAGCAGGGTCTTTAGGAGACTGCATAGTTTGGGCATTGGTGATAGCCATGGCTACAGATTGTGCAATCGTCTCTTGTAATGAAGATATGGCGGAATTGACCGCATGGAATTGACCTGAACAGATTTGGTCAGTGAATTATTAATCATGGAAACAAGAAATGCAGGATGGCTCACCTTCTCACTGATGATGTATAGGTGCTCCAAACTAGTGTTACACCCTACTCACCAAGTAAAAGAAATTTGAAAAAGTGGATGGGCACTCTGATAGATGGAATCACATATAGGTTGAATTTGTCAATGGAATTTTAATATAGACAATAACACACTATTATATATATATGCTGAATGGAAGGAACCCTGAGTTATTAATAAGTGAAGCGCATCACTAAAGGTACCCGATAGCGGCAACCTGGAACCGACATTTCTATAGGAACAGGCATGCAGCCGACTCATTCCTAACACTGGGGCTCCAGCTATCCTGAGACACGTGGGACGCCCAAGAAATATTATCCACAGTGTAACAAGCTGAGGTACTGGGACCGCGAATATCCAATAACATGATTTAGCAACATCTCGCTACAAAGCAGAAGAAGAATATAGACCGGCTACATGATTGCAGCGAAGGATTACTATACTGTATAAAGCCGTAGGTATGCTTACCTTCCTGCCATACTACGTGGGACGCCACGAATGAAAGCTGAAGAGTGAGTACCATCTATCTATATTGAAGGCTGACTAAACTGCTTGAGTAGCGATTATTCATTGTAAAATAGCTAACCTACAGAACAACATGTTGATATTATGATTAAAGTGACATCTCATATAAGACTTTTTTCACTGTCACTATCCATATGAATAAAAAGACTGATACCTTGTGACCACTAATCCCAAGATTGAGACCGGCGCATGTCTGGAGACATATGAACTATAGTGCACGGTATACAGGAAGATTCCTAGGCCTTCTGCCGATTATATGCGATACTGCACCTAGGCTGTGTGAATACCGCAATCATTTGGATTTACTCCACTCTCAGATTATTGCTTGATATACTTGTTAGCTTATGTGGATTTTATCCTGCATTTTTATTCCAGATAGGAGGAAGTCATTTTCCAATTTTATTTATTTTATATTTTTATGTATTTGATATAGGATGTATTTTGGAAGTACGGTACCATGCTCTGATAGGGTTCCTTCCATTCAGCATATATATATAATAGTGTGTTATTGTCTAAATTAAAATTCCATTGACAAATTCAACCTATATGTGATTCCATCTATCAGAGTGCCCATCCACTTTTGCAAATTATTAATCATGGACTGTAGGATTTCTTCTTCCACTATGACTGAACCTGGAGTCCCAGGTATTTTATTGGTATCCTCATCGGACATGATAGGATAATTAATCAGGAATATAATAAATGTTATATAATGAATTAAAGAATAATATATATATACACTCACCTAAAGAATTATTAGGAACACCTGTTCTATTTCTCATTAATGCAATTATCTAGTCAACCAATCACATGGCAGTTGCTTCAATGCATTTAGGGTTGTGTTCCTGGTCAAGACAATCTCCTGAACTCCAAACTGAATGTCAGAATGGGAAAGAAAGGTGATTTAAGCAATTTTGAGCGTGGCATGGTTGTTGATGCCAGACGGGCCGGTCTGAGTATTTCACAATCTGCTCAGTTACTGGGATTTTCACACACAACCATTTCTAGGGTTTACAAAGAATGGTGTGAAAAGGGAAAAACATCCAGTATGCGGCAGTCCTGTGGGCAAAAATGCCTTGTGGATGCTAGAGGTCAGAGGAGAATGGGCCGACTGATTCAAGCTGATAGAAGAGCAACGTTGACTGAAATAACCACTCGTTACAACCGAGGTATGCAGCAAAGCATTTGTGAAGCCACAACACGCACAACCTTGAGGCGGATGGGCTACAACAGCAGAAGATCCCACCGGGTACCACTCATCTCCACTACAAATAAGAAAAAGAGGCTACAATTTGCACGAGATCACCAAAATTGGACTGTTGAAGACTGGAAAAATGTTGCCTGGTCTGATGAGTCTCGATTTCTGTTGAGACATTCAAATGGTAGAGTCCGAATTTGGCGTAAACAGAATGATCCTCTGATGGCTACTTCCAGCAGGATAATGCACCATGTCACAAAGCTCGAATCATTTCAAATTGGTTTCTTGAACATGACAATGAGTTCACTGTACTAAAATGGCCCCCACAGTCACCAGATCTCAACCCAATAGAGCATCTTTGGGATGTGGTGGAACAGGAGCTTCGTGCCCTGGATGTGCTTCCCTCAAATCTCCATCAACTGCAAGATGCTATCCTATCAATATGGGCCAACATTTCTAAAGAATGCTATCAGCACCTTGTTGAATCAATGCCATGTAGAATTAAGGCAGTTCTGAAGGCAAAAGGGGGTCCAACACCGTATTAGTATGGTGTTCCTAATAATTCTTTAGGTGAGTGTATATATATATAATGAAAAATCAGAGACACACAGATATTAAGGCATTGAAAAGGATATTGCACTCAGAGAGTAGTTGAGGAGCGGTGTAGCTGACAGGATTGCAGAGCGCATCTGACTGAAAGAGTGTGAGAAAAAAGGGCGCGCAGGCTGAGGACCAACCAGCGCATGCTCACTGGAAAGAACGAAGCGGTGAGGTAAATCGAAAGTAAACTGACGTTGCTTGCTATGGAGGTAAGGTTAGAAAAGGAAAATGTATGGAAAAAGGGGGTGTATGGAGGGGAGTATCGGTGGGAATATCGATAAATAAAGTCCTCATAGTATAGAGAGAGAGATTTGTGAACAGATAGTGGGTCAATAAATATTCAGAAAAAACATGGAATATATAAATATATATACTATAGGGAACTTATCAATAAGGTAAACGATATATATATATACACATACATATATACATACAGTGCTGCCCATAATTATTAATACCCCTGGCAAATGTTGACTTAAAGTTACTTTTATTCAACCAGCAAGTAATTTTTTGACGGGAAATGACATAGGTGTCTCCCAAAAGATAATAAGACGATGTACAAGAGGCATTATTGTGGGGAAAAAAACCATTTCTCAGCTTTTATTTACATTTGAGTAAAAAGTGTCCAGTCCAAAATTATTTATACACTTTTCAATAATCAATAGAAAAGCCTTTATTGGCTATTACAGCAATCAAATGCTTCCTATAATTTCAGACCAGCTTTTTGCATGTCTCCACAGGTATTTTTGCCCATTCATCTTTAGCAATGAGCTCCAAATCTTTCAGGTTGGAGGGTCTTCTTGCCATCACCCTGATCTTTAGCTCCCTCCACAGATTCTCAATTGGATTCAAGTCTTGACTCTGGCTTGGCCACTCCAAAACGTTAATGTTGTTGTCTGCTAACCATTTCTTCACCACTTTTGCTGTGTGTTTTGGGTCATTGTCATGCTGAAATGTCCACTGGTGACCAAGGCCAAGTTTCTCTGCAGACTACCTGATGTTGTCATTGAGAATCCTCATGTATTGCTCTTTTTTCATGGTGCCGTTTACTGTGATTAGGTTCCCTGGTCCATTGGCTGAAAAACACCCCCAAAGCATTAGGTTCCCACCACCATGTTTGACAGTGTTCTTTGGGTTGAAGGCTTCTCCTTTTTTACGCCAAATGAAGGAAACATCATTGTGACCAAACAATTCAATTTTTGTTTCATCTGACCATAACACAGAAGACCAGAAGTCTTCTTCTTTGTCCAGATGAGCTTTTGCAAAGGCCAAGCAAGCTTTTGTTTGCCTTATCTGGAGAAGTGGAACCCAGCAGTGTGCAGTGTCCGTTGGATTGTCTGCCTTGAGACATAATTTGCCACCAGCAGAGCCCAGATACACCAGGATGGCCTTGGTGGTGATCCTTGGATTCTTTTTCACCTCTCTAACTATCCTCCTGGCCAGTACAGGTGTCACTTTTGGCTTCCGACCACGTCCTCTGACATTTTTTGTATTTTTTGCTCAAATGTAAATAAAAGCTGAGAAATGTTTTTTTTCCACAATAATGCCTCTTGTACATCGTCGTATTATCTTTTGGGAGGCACCTATGTCATTTCCCGTCAAAAAATTACTTGCTGGTTGAATAAAAGTAACTTTAAGTCAAAATTTTAATCTACGCAGTGCACTAAAACTTCTCTCATCTTCACAGGAAGAAGCAGGAATAGTTAATAGAATTCTGACAATTTTTTCTACTTGAGAGAAAAAGCATCTTTCTCTGGCAGGCATCTTTCGCAAAATATCTACAACCTCAGAGACTGAAGTGTACTTGTAAACACTTGATAAGGTGGTTATCTGGGCAGAGAGAAGATATTCAATCTCTGGATATTGGGGAAGAACTTCACTAGCTTGTCCTGTCAACAGATAATGTTCCAGTTTTTCATATACAAGTAAGCCCTCTTGGTCAAAGCGCTGCATTAACTGTGTCGATATAATATCCATTATTTGGAAATACTGAGGACTATAGTATTCCTTCACAGTCTTTGCATGAAATTGTTCAGTTGGCCCATGTTGAAGACGTTTAGGAATATTAGGTTGCCTTGGTACAGTAACCTCTTTTAGCTGGTATTTTTCCACTAAATTAATAGTGGTAGCAAGAACTCTTTCAAAGGACGTGTCACATCGTAACTTTTGTATAGCATCATGGGTCCGTTGTACACTTGCTAAAAGTCCTGATATGGTTTGTTTTCTGCCTTGCAAGGCTACATTCAGGCATTCTAAGATCTCCATGATGCTAAGAGAGATTTGAAGACCTAGTAGAGTTTTCCCTTGCCTAAATTGTTGTAGTAGGCCACGTGCACGTGGATTTATATCTCCACTAACTTCTGGTATTTGCAATTTCTTCAAGTGTTTCCAAAATCAGCTGGTAATTAT
The DNA here is from genome assembly GCF_905171765.1 of Bufo bufo. Taxonomy (NCBI): domain Eukaryota; kingdom Metazoa; phylum Chordata; class Amphibia; order Anura; family Bufonidae; genus Bufo; species Bufo bufo. The sequence continues at coordinate 288,275,835 of NC_053390.1, read as the reverse complement.
CCAGAATTATTTTCACAGACTTCACTCTAACAGTCCAGCGTGTTGGGCACAATGGTTTAATATGCAAGACTTTAACAGGCCCTTCAGCTTCATGATGCACAATTTCTGAAAGTGTGGTTCTGCATTTCATAGATTGCCCAAACAGTTTGCCAAGATCTTGCACACACATAAGTGCATCTTCCATTATTGGACATTGATGTGCTACGGCCTGCATAACTAAATTTGTGCAATGTGCACCGCAATGGACATAAATGGCAAGTGGATGTTCCTGCTTGATTAATGCCTGGGCACCATGATATTTACCAGCCATATTTGAAGCTCCATCATATGTTTGCCCTCGCAACATTGACATACAAAGCCCATTACGGCATAAAGCATCCTTGACAATCTGTGCGATTGCAGATCCACTTGTTTCATCAACTTGATATAAGCCTATAAAGTCCTCATGTGGGTACAAGTCTTCATCAACATAGCGGATACAGAAACTTTCTTGTTCTTGACCAGATATATCTTGTGTGCCATCAACAATAATTGCAAAAACATTATTCCCAATCTGTTTCCGAATAAGGCGTAATACGGTGTGAGACAATAACTTCAAAATCTAATTTTGAATGTCGGGACTCATGTATTCTGCTTTGTATGATATCCAATTTTTTATATAAGACACATCATCTGCTCGTGCAAGCAGAAACTGTTTAAAATTGCCATCATTGTCTTCATGGCCACGAAGAGGGAGACCTTGTTTTGCCAACAGGGCTATTGTTTGTACTATCTTGATGAGACATAGCCATGCATCATTCTGTTGCTGTTGAACTTGTAGTGAAAGCTGAGCATTAATTGGTTGCGAACCTTTATGATGCAATAGTTGCTTTATAGAATATGTATGAGCAGAACAACTCTGATGTTTTTTAAACTTTTCAATAGCTTTTTTCCAATTTTTAAAGCCTACACACACAAATGCTGGCTCAGTGTTCTTTTCGAGTTGAGTCAGATTCAGGACGGCTGCTTTAGCACAGTAGAAACATAGTACCCCTTCAAGAGTAATACTATAGTGCAGCCATGGAAAGCTTTGGAACCAGCACTCTTGAAAATGTAGAACATGCTTCTTTGCCTTTTGCGTTACAATGGTCTGAGCTGGAATTGTTTTGTAGTCTGGTTGATTTGGTACCACTGCCGTTCGTAATGTTTTCTCATCATTAGCTGGAAGAGAAATGCATTTTCCTTTCGTGTAGGTTTTAGATTTACCATGAACATCTACAGTTTTGATTGCAGGACCACAAGCATGGTCTTCCTCACCATCACTACTTGAGTCACTCATGAGGCCAACTGCTTCTAAAGACACTGTCTCAGCATATTCTTTTTCTGGCTCAACCAAATGATGCCTGACTGGTGATTCAGTGACCTCTTTTTGATGACATGCTTCTGAGCTTGAGGATGCATTTGCTTTACTAGGCTTTGTAAAAAACCTGCGAATATCCATTCTGACTATCTTCACTCAAACTGACTTTTAAGGTTCCAGAAAAAACAAAATTTAAACGAAGAATCATAATACTGTACGATAACAAAAGATTTAGATTCCCCCCCGCCGAAACAATAATCTCCCCTTATATATAATTTACTTATAGTTATGAAGACTCAGGGGTGCTGGCTGGCTTGGCCTCAGGGGTGCTGGCTGGTTTGGCCGGGCAGAAGGAGTGTGGGAGACTGTGAGGCCTTTTTCTCCAAGCTGCTCCGGATCAGTGCTCTGGGCTCCGGGCTGGAAGTGGGCACAATAATAAAAAAATATTTTTCATTACACCTCAGGTCAGACCACCAATCAGACCCCCAATGTTAATCAGACCTCAGCTAACAGCCCCAATAAGATCCCCAATGTTAATAATACCTCAGATCACACCTCAGCTCAGACCCCAATATGAATGACCCCCAATCAGACCTCAAATAAGAGCCCCATGCCTCATAGCAGCCCCCAGTGCCTCTCATCAGCCAGTAATAACAGAACCCCCCCCAATCATGTGCCAGTAATAACAGACCCCCCCAATCATGTGCCAGTAATAACAGACCCCCCCCAATCATGTGACAGTAATAACAGACCCCCCCAATCATGTGCCAGTAATAACAGACCCCCCCCAATCATGTGCCAGTAATAATAGACCCCCCCCAATCATGTGCCAGTAATACCAGACCCCCCAATCATGTGCCAGTAATACCAGACAGACCCCCCAATCATGTGGCAGTAATACCAGACACCCCCCCCCAATCTGTGCCAGTAATTCCAGGGCCCCCCCCCAAATTCCCCAATCATGTGCCAGCCCAATATAATACCAGGGCCCCCCCCAAATTCCCCAATCATGTGCCAGTATAATACCAGACCCCCCCAATCATGTGCCAGTAATACCAGACCCCCCAATCATGTGCCAGTAATACCAGACGGTCCAGACCCCCTCCATCATGTGCCAGTAATACCAGACCCACCCAATCATGTGGCAGTATTGTAATACCAGACCAGACCCCCCATCATGTGCCACTATACCAGACCCCCCCCCCCCAATCATGTGCCAGTAATAACAGACAGACCCCCCAATCATGTGGCACCAGTAATACCAGACACCCCCCCCCCAATCTGTGCCAGTAATACCAGACCCCCCAATCATGTGCCAGTAATACCAGACCCCCAATCATGTGCCAGTAATACCAGACCCCCCCCCAAATTCCCCAATCATGTGCCAGTATAATACCAGACCCCCCCCCAATCATGTGCCAGTAATACCAGACCCCCCCAATCATGTGCCAGTAATACCAGACGGTCCAGACACCCCCATCATGTGCCAGTAATACCAGACCCACCCAATCATGTGGCAGTATTGTAATACCAGACCAGACCCCTCAATCATGTGCCACTATACCAGACCCCCCCAATCATGTGCCAGTAATAACCAGACAGACCCCCCAATCATGTGGCACCAGTAATACCAGACCCCCCCCCCAATCTGTGCCAGTAATTCCAGGCCCCCCCCCCCCCCAAATTCCCCAATCATGTGCCAGCCCAAAATAATACCAGGGCCCACCCAAATTCCCCAATCATGTGCCAGTATAATACCAGTGCCCCCAATCATGTGCCAGTAATACCGGGACCCCCCCCCCCCCCAAATTCCCCAATCATGTGCCAGTATATTACCAGACCCCCCCAATCATGTGGCACCAGTAATACCAGACACCTTCCCCCCCCAATCTGTGCCAGTAATTCCAGGGCCCCCCCAAATTCCCTAATCATGTGCCAGACTGCCAGCCCAGTATAATACCAGGTCCAGGGCCCCCCCAAATTCCCCAATCATGTGCCAGTATAATACCAGTGCCCCCCTTTTATGTGCCAACTAATTATTGTATATAGTAAAAAATAAAAAATAAAAATGAACACTTATACTTACCTCGGCTCTTTGGAGTGATGCCATGCAGGCCTGACTCCAGCGCTGTACGGCTCAGGCCGGCGCGATGACGTCATCGCGCCGCCTACGCCGGCCTCTGATAGGCTGCCGGCCTAGTAGTGCCGGCAGCCTATCAGAGGAACAGGAAAGGGACACACCTCCCTGCCCTGCTCCTCCGCAGCCTTCTGTTTGTATCGCTGTCCTGAGGACAGCGATATAAACAGAAACAAATCACCATGGAGATGAGCGCTTCGCTTCCCCAATGGAAGCGCTCATCTCAGTGCCTGCCGCCGCCGCCGCACACTGCCTAGTCTGCCTGCCGCCGCCGCCGCACACAGACACTGCCGCTGGCCTGGCTGGAGCCTGGGGGGGATTTAACCAAACCTGTCCCCCCCCGCATTATTTCCTGGGGGGGATCCGTCCCCCCCCGTCCCCGTCCCCCCGCTTCCTGCGCCCATGCTTATATGACCTATGCTGCCTGTTGATTGGCTGTTTGTGAACACTGATTTACATATCTTATGTAAATGTTTCTGTTTTACATTGTTAACTGTTTGCTGCTGGGAGTAAAAAAGAAAGATCTTAAAGCATAATGGAGTCTCCTGCCTTGATATAAAATTGCAATCTTCCTATTTTAGTACATCTTGTATCTCTTTAAATGTCATATAACGTACTAGATCATTCCAAGACTGACAAACGTTTGTAAAGCTTTATTCTTAAAATGCTACAATAAAAAGAGATTGAACCATAAATGTCATATAACTGCTTAAGCATACTGTGCACAAAAATACACTTAAAAAAGTGTAATACTTTTCGACTCAATAGGTGTATACAATGGAAATGTCTATTTTTGAAGATTTGGTAACTCATAGAGGAAACAGCAATGCTGGAGTGTGATAACAGGGAAAAATGGGTCAAGATATTCTTAAAGAAAGAAAATTGGTGCACAAACCTTGCTGACAGCACAAACAGGAGAAAAGACAATAGCTCATTTAAAAGAGATGTTATTAGCACATAGATCTTTTAAAACCATTTGAAGCTAATAATCCAGTATTTTTCATCATTTGCTGACTAGTATGCTAATTCAATAGCCAAAATGCAGTTTTGTCTACAGTCTGTATTAATATGACATCAATAGAAGGAAATATACAAAGCTAAGGAATTAAAGTAAAGATAATTGTTTGCAATCTTCCTACTTTACTAATTGTGCTGGGCTCCCTCGATGTCAACATCATTATGTGACCAATTACCATGATGCAAAGGGGGCCAGTCATTGCTGCGGACAGTGATTGGCTGTGGTAATTTTAGACCAGATGTTGACATTGAGGGAGCCCAGCGGAGCTTCACAGGCCCGGAGGAAAAGGAGCGGGGAGACGGCGCCGGGAAGCAGGTGAGTGATCCTTCTTTTACAGGTCCTGCCAAATGGGGGAGCCCCTCCCCCGCCTTCATTCTTTCACAACCTCTTTAAAGGTGAAAACTGCCTATGTCCTGAAAGGGTTAACAGTAAATGCACCTGATCCTTCTCTCTACTAATATCTGTCATGGAAGAGATGAGAGCATTAGACTGTCGGCTTGTCCTGCCAAAAACGGTATGGTTGGATGACAGTACTCTAACGTGTATGGGAGCCTTAAAGAGTAATCACATGCATAACACACAGTCCTATTATTACTTATACTGTCCTTGTTTATCTGTGTTATAATTGTAAATGAGATGGTCACTATTTTCGACATACTTCCAGTCATTTCACCTGTAAACTGACAGGTCATATTTTTTAAAGGGTTTTCCCATTACATCTTATCTGCTATCCACAGGATAGAGGATAAGTGGCTGATTGGGTCGGGTTTGATGGCTAGGCGACTGCTGATCATAAGATAGGGGGCCCATGTTCCCCCGTTTGAATGGAATAGCAGCATTATTTGCACTATTTGTGATAACATTTTTGGACTATATATAGCGGTATTATTTGTGCACTGTATAATATTATTTGGGTTCTGACAGCAGTATTTGACCTCTCAATTGTAGCATTATTTGAACGGCAGGCCATAATGTATGACAGACACAACAGCTGGACTTGGGCCCAAAATTCAGGCCCGAGTCTGACTACTGTGTCTGACATCCACTGCGGCTGGGGCCTCATTCTCTTGCCTGTGCTCTTTCCAGCAGGCGTCATGTGAACTCTTGTGCTTAGTTAAGCAGTCTACTGCTGGGGAGAGCATGATGTGTACCTTTAATCTGGAGTATGGAGCTAGTTGAATATTACTTTTTAATTTTATTAACACAACAGGGGCTTCATTAATATAAGGGGGCACTAAAAGGGCAGCATTACTTTAAGTGTAATACTACCATAATTACTATATGGTAGTATTATGTTAATCAGAAGGAAAAGTGGAAGTCATCTTTACCATTTTAGTATTATGGTTCAATATCTTTTTATTGCCAGTAGTTAACCAACCCGAGAATGCTATTGAGGAGCGGAACTGATACCAAGGTTCCCAAACCCGCAAAAAGGCCGGAGTTGAATTACGGTCAGTAGCACCCAATTCCACCATGTGAATCAGGAGGTCAAGCGCTGTGGCCCAATGAGCCCTCTGTAAACTCTCCGTTGATCTCCATCTGCAGGGAATGATCTGTTTCATGGCTAGGACAAACAACCTCAAGAACCCTTTTTGACCTGGGAGATTCGGCCAGGGAAAATTGACATAGCTATAGCAGGAGATGCCTGTATATTAGATCTGTATATGTGATTGTGGAGAGAGAAGACTTCACGCCAGATAAGGGCGACTCCCGGACAGTCCCACCAAATATGAGACATTGTGCCCACATCCAAAGAGCACCTCCAGCATGTGTCTGATACTAAGGGATAAAACTGGTGTAGCTTTACCGGGGTCCTATACCATCTGGTGAGTACCTTATAATTAAGTTCTTGTAAGTTGCAGGAAACCGACAGAGCATGCTCTGTGGTAAACGTGTATCCCAATTCCGCTTCCCAATCAATCATAAATTTAAGTTTGGAGCGGAAGGGGTCAGCGGCGGTAACTCCAGGCTCCTCGGTGTTCAGCATGGCATATACTAAAGAAATAGCGTATCTAGGCGATATGTCCGCAACACACATTTTCTCAAAATCTGTTAGCGGTGGGCATGACTGTAATCCAGGTATCAGGGAGTATGCAAAACTTTGAAGTTGTAAATAGATAAACCACTGCCCAGGGGCAGAGCGTATAATATGTGAAAAGTCACTCAAGGACAGTATACCCTTTTGATTACATATGTCTTTCAACCGTAGTGAAAGCTCGCTCTGAGGTCTAAAAGCCGGTATTTGTTTGAGGCCTGATGGTAAATCTGGATGATCGGTCAGGACAGTGAGGGGGCCTGGTAAGTTTGCACGTTCTAGCTAGCGAAAAAAGAAGTAAATCTGAATGCGAGTGAGGCAACTGGTTCAAAACATTCAGCAGCAACCAAAATATACCATTCGCCAAATGAGGGGCCATTTCGTGTTCAATTTCCACCCATAATTTTGAGGAGCAGTTGTGATAAAGGTCTAGGATACAGGTCATAATCGTAGCTATATAATATGTGAGGAGATTAGGTAGGCCTGTTCCTCCCACGTTTTTAGGTCATGTCAGTAAATTATAATTCAGTCTAGCCCTGGAGTTTTGCCACACTACAAAAGGGGCACACTACAGGGAATTGTTTGAAATACATATAAAAGACGTGTTTAAATGTCCATCTTGATGGCATTGATTTTACCAAACCATCATATGGAAAGTGGCGACCACTTTTGAAGGTCCGCTTCTATAGATCTAACCATGGGTTGGTAATTCAATTTAAAAAGAAGAGAGAGATTCTCTGGGATATAAACAGCTAAATGTTTGATAGACTGAGTGGCCTACTGGAAGGAAAATGAATCCTTAAGAGAAGCGGTCTCCCGTTGTGGAAGTGTGATATTCAATATTTCTGACTTCTGAATATTAACTTTAAAGTTACTAAGGCGGCCGAAGAGCTTGAATTCTTTGAGTACAGATGGCAGACCAATTCTAGGGGAAGTCAAGTATACAGGGAGTGCAGAATTATTAGGCAAATGAGAATTTTGATCACATCATCCTCTTTATGCATGTTGTCTTACTCCAAGCTGTATAGGCTCAAAAGCCTACTACCAATTAAGCATATTAGGTGATGTGCATCTCTGTAATGAGAAGGGGTGTGGTCTAATGACATCAACACCCTATATTAGGTGTGCATAATTATTAGGCAACTTCCTTTTCTTTTGGCAAAATGGGTCAAAAGAAGGACTTGACAGGCTCAGAAAAGTCAAAAATAGTGACATATCTTGCAGAGGGATGCAGCACTCTTAAAATTGCAAAGCTTCTGAAGCGTGATCATCGAACAATCAAGCGTTTCATTCAAAATAGTCAACAGGGTCGCAAGAAGTGTGTGGAAAAACCAAGGCGCAAAATAACTGCCCATGAACTGAGAAAAGTCAAGCGTGCAGCTGCCAAGATGCCACTTGCCACCAGTTTGGCCATATTTCAGAGCTGCAACATCACTGGAGTGCCCAAAAGCATAAGGTGTGCAATACTCAGAGACATGGCCAAGGTAAGAAAGGCTGAAAGACGACCACCACTGAACAAGACACACAAGCTGAAACGTCAAGACTGGGCCAAGAAATATCTCAAGACTGATTTTTCTAAGGTTTTATGGACTGATGAAATGAGAGTGAGTCTTGATGGGCCAGATGGATGGGCCCGTGGCTGGATTGGTAAAGGGCAGAGAGCTCCAGTCCGACTCAGACGCCAGCAAGGTGGAGGTGGAGTACTGGTTTGGGCTGGTATCATCAAAGATGAGCTTGTGGGGCCTTTTCGGGTTGAGGATTGAGTCAAGCTCAACTCCCAGTCCTACTGCCAGTTTCTGGAAGACACCTTCTTCAAGCAGTGGTACAGGAAGAAGTCTGCATCCTTCAAGAAAAACATGATTTTCATGCAGGACAATGCTCCATCACACGCGTGCAAGTACTCCACAGCGTGGCTGGCCAGAAAGGGTATAAAAGAAGAAAATCTAATGACATGGCCTCCTTGTTCACCTGATCTGAACCCCATTGAGAACCTGTGGTCCATCATCAAATGTGAGATTTACAAGGAGGGAAAACAGTACACCTCTCTGAACAGTGTCTGGAGGCTGTGGTTGCTGCTGCATGCATCAATGTTGATGAGTGAACAGATCAAAACACTGACAGAATCCTTGGATGGCAGGCTTTTGAGTGTCTTGCAAGAAAGGTGGCTATATTGGTCATGATTTGTTTTTGTTTTGTTTTGAATGTCAGAAATGTATATTTCGTGAATGTTGAGATGTTATATCTGTTTCACTGGTTAAAAATAAATAATTGAAATGGGATATATATTGTTTTTTGTTAAGTTGCCTAATAATTATGCACAGTAATAGTCACATGCACACAGATCTCCCCCTAATATAGCTAAAACTAAAAACAAACTAAAAACTACTTCCAAAAATATTCAGCTTTGATATTACTGAGTTTTTTGGGTTCGTTGAGAACATGGTTGTTGTTCAATTATAAAATTAATCTCAAAAATACAACTTGCATAATAATTCTGCACTCCTGGTATAAGCAAATCATCTGGCAAATCGGGATAATTTATGTTCAGGTCTTACCTAGTTTAAATCTTCGTATGGAGGGGTTAGCTCTAATGGAGTTCGCAAGGGATTCCATCAGTAAAATATAGATAAAGGGTGACAAGGGGCAACTCTGGCGTGTTCCATTTTGTATCATAAAGGGAGTAGATAACAATCCATTAACCCGCACACAGGCCGAAGGGGAGGAGTATAGCGCTAGAATTCTATGTAACATCTTAACCCCCAGACCAATATGAATCAGTGTTTCTTCCAAAAACCGCCAATTTACTCGCATCCACTGCGAGAAGGCACAAGGACAACTTATGTAATTTCGCTCTGGCTATCAGACCTATGGATTTGAGGGTGTTGTCCCAGGCTTCTCGTCCCAGCACAAACCCAACCTGTTCTCTATGTATACAGTCTGGGATAAGAGGATGTAGTCTCAAGGCCAGAAGCTTGGCGTAGACTTTAAGATCTATATTTAGAATCAATACCATTTTAGTATTATACACGTTTTACTGTATCTCTTTAACATAAATACCTAACTAAACATTTGCAAGAACAATTTAGAAAGAGGGAGTAGCTCATCTTCTATCGGTCTCGATATTCTTGTCTTACACTTATACTAACCTGCTTCAGTATTATTTGTAAAAATGTAAACTGTGTCTCAGAAGGTATTCACTTTGTCTGAGTCCTTTGCCCCTCTCTGCAATCTCAGTTCATGCAAAAATGGAAATTTAAAGGAACACTGAACCTAGAAATAAATGCTAAAATAAACAATAGATAATCTTTCCCCCACTGTTTGTGGCATTACCTGTATCTTTGTAGAAATCCTACAGAGAATATAGGAGTTTAACCTCTGGTTCCATCTTTGGTTGGAGACTGAATGAGAGTTCAGGGCTTAGGGCTCATGCACACAAACGTAATTTTGGTCCGCATCCAATCAGCATTTTTTGCGGATAGGATGTGGACCCATTCACTTCAATGGGGCCACAAAAGATGCTGACAGCACATCCATATCCGTGACACCCGCAAAAAAATAGAACATGTGCTGCTCTTGTCCATTTTATGGACAAAGATAGGACTGTTCTATAGAGGCCAGGATGTTCCTTCTGTAAAATGCTGAATGCACACAGCCGCTATCCATGTTTTGCGGTGTGTAAATGTGCCCTTAAAGGGGTTGTCCACTTTTTTTATATTGATGAACTATTTTCAGGCTAGGTCATCAATCTCAGATCGTCAGGGGTCTGACACCTGGCACCCCCACCAATCAGCTATTTGAAGATAAAGCAGTTCTCTACGAGCTTGTATGACTTCTCTACACTGTATAGCTGCTCGCCATCGACATCGCAGCAGCGAACAGGTGTAATTTCATCTCAGCCGTCCCAATCACTTCAATGAGACAGCTCCTTTGGCAGAAGTGCAGATCCAGGCAATTTAACTCCTTAGATGTTGCCGTAAAAAAGGAATCAGACTACCTCTGTCTCCTATTAGCACCCCACTCTGGCACACCCTGATGGTGACTATCAATATAGCACTGACAGTATAGTGCATTGTACAGCATAAGCTGTACAATGCATTATAGAAGTGATCAAAAAATCACCCCCAGTGCTTGTAAAGGTTAAAAAAGTAAATAAAGTTCTTATTTAATAAATAAACCCTTTTTTGTACCATTGAAAAAAAGCTTTTCTTAATGGAAAAAATGCTAACTAAAATCTCCTCCACATATTTGGTATCGCTGCATCCATAACGACCCACACTACACAATTATCATGTTAATTTATTCCATTACTCTGAACCCTATAAATAAAAAAAAGAACAATGCCAGAATTGCTCGTTTTTGTTTATTTGCCCAAAAAAAGTAGAAAAATAAGTGCAAATAAAAATATAAAAAAACTATATATACTTGGTATTGTTATTATTGTACTGACCCAAAGAATAAAGTTATCATGCTCTTTATGCTCATAATTGAAGATGCCAAAATTTATAACATAAAATACTCTCGGGGGGGGGGAGGAGGGGAAAGACTGCTCCCGAAAGAATTAATAAATGTTAATATGCAAGTTATGTGTACACCAAAATGGTGCCATTAAAAAACTACAACTTGTTCCTCAAAAAATATGCCCTCATACAGCTGCATCGATAGAAAAATAAAAAAGTTATGGCTCTTGTAAAGCGACAATAAAAAAATAACAAAATCTTGGTCACTAATGCCCAAAAAACATGCAGGGGAAGGGTTTCAGTAATGTTTTCTTGTTTATTTTCCTTACCAAAACTGTTGGATGGAGAAAGAATTTGCACTGGTAGCAATCATAGAAGGGCGGCAATCAGTTAAATGTTTTTTAAACCGTAATTTCTGATGCTATGCAGTAGATATCTAGTTCTAAAAGACAAAAAAGAGGAATAAGTATGTAAGGTGAAGCATCCACTGACCAGACCATAATGACATTGTATTTATACAGTTACAACCTATTGACTAGCATTGCACAATTCCGTGAAATTACATAAATATAGAAAGAGAAAAAAGTGAAAGCTTAAAGGGATTTTTCAGGTGTTTAATACTGATCACGAATCCTGAGAATAGGTCATCAATATTAAACACCCAGACAACCTCTTTAAAACATCTACAGATTATGTATGTTTGCTATGGTGGAGGAATATAGAAGATCTACTCACATCAGTCCCATACTCAGCATGCCCTCTTTTATCAGGGCATGAAGCAGCCAACATTTGGACACTGTAGATGTGAGCTATTCACAGTGCTGTAAGAGAAGTACTGTCCAGTCAACTGCACTGTGTGGGCAGCAAATTATACTGTACAACCTTAGTAAATCCTTCAATTATACATTTATTTAAATGAATTTACTATTACTGGTTTAACGTCTTTTGCTTTACTGAAGTTTTTTGTAGCTCACATTATAAAGAAGCAATTTTGCCGCGTAATAAAGCATCAATGCGGCCTCAACTACAACATGCATTTCAGTTCAGGAATGTACACAGATTTCATAGGGCCCCATAAATAACCTAGTGTGCAAGCTCCCTGCCCCACCCAGTATCCCCAATATGCAATACTCCCAGGTAATGTAGAATGCAAAACGCAAACTTTCCCGATTTCTGATGAATTTACAATTTTTTAAGTTGAAGAAATTTTTTATTAAAAAATTTAAATAAAAATGTCACCCTCCATCTCACAAAGTAGAACAGCTGCTTGATAAATATGGCTCTCATTCTGAACACCAAATTTCTCAATGTATTTACACAAGACAACTGGCAAAAATACATTGCTCCTGCATCTCTTCACAGTATAATATAAAGCTCGCTGCCTGCAGCCACCACTAGGAGGAGCTCAGTGCATAGGATTTATACAGTTACCATTGATATCATGGAAGCTATATCTCTTTGTACTGAGTGGCATTGCAGTGGCGGAAGATGGAAAATGCAATGAGTCTACGTTGGGCCCAGACAAGTAGTTAAGTGCAATAGCAGTCTCCTGGTTTGCCTCCATGGTAGGTGCACCACTGTTTCGTTTTACGTACCTGTTGATAGAAGTAAGCCATTTCCCGACTTCTCTAGTGGCAGCTTATCTCCCTGAGAGTATATCACAGGCCTCCCTTAAACGTATGTGCCTGAAACCTCCAGTGATGTCATTGTGCATGTATAGATCAAGTGCAGCTCACGTCCCTCTTTTAGCCCACAGAACTGCATCTCCCTCGCCCCCCTACTTAGCCAACAGTTACACACAAAATACCCACCACAAGGTATTTGCAGGTGCTATGAGCCCCTCTTTTCTGGGCTTCCCTCTTCTATAGGCTTCCCAGCAGCACATGTCTTCTTTAGTCACTCCCCCTTTTCTCTGGGCTACTCTTGTCTCATGGTTCTCTTCTCTAGCTCCCACCTTCTCTTTGCTGGTACCCGAGACTTCTACCGAGGAAAGTGTGCCCCCAGTAGGAATATGCACATATAGTGCCTCAGTAAGTATAATTATCCCCTATTGTGCCCTTGTAGGTATAATTTCCCCTATAGTGCCCACAATAGGTATAATGCCCCAGTACTTATAGTGTCCTCCTATAGTGGCCCCTGTACTTTTAGTGCCCCCCAGTAGTGCCCACAGTACTTATAGTTCCTCCCATACTGCCGTATATGGGCCCTCTTCCAGTCTGCAGCATGAGTTGCTAGCTTCTTGGCTCAGGTGGTCAACTCACCACCTGCCTCTTGGCGCAGGCACTTGCAGTGATGACCTAGTGTCCTGTGGCTTATGTCATTGAATAGCGGGTCAGGAAGCCATTGGCTCCTGTGTCTTGCTACATTAATTCTCAACTGTATCACTGCTCTGGGGCCCTGGACAAAATATCCTTGGCTCTAGCCCCAGATGTTTTGACCTAGCGGTGCCCCTTCACTGCAGCCCTCCATCAGAGGTAGACGTCCTGACAGATGAGATGTGAACGAGGCCTTAATTTCTTGCATTTCTGGTGCATGGAATATAATAAATAAAAAATTAACTGCTATAGTTGTTCCAACACACATTGTCGAGACAACTGCCACACACTTCAACAAATTTGCTGTTTCCTATATTCCTTCATTAAATCAAGGCTGCTAAGGATTCTGGGAGATAACACCAGAGGGGCTAAATCTTTGCTGACAGAGGCATGTTTTCCCTCAATACATCAATAGGAGATGCTAAAGGAAATCTGCGAGAGAAGCCTATAAAACACTTTTAATACATCAAAATGTACAGTTATATGGATGGAAACATATAAAATCAGCAAATCTGTTGCCACAGGGATGTTACTTCTATTAAAAGGAAACTGACTCATTCTTTATATCTTTCTGATGAAAATGGGGGTCTTGTAGAATGAGGTTCACACATAGAGCTCTAAGCTATGGTGGACATTGTCAACATTTGTGATTTCATGTACATATCATTGTTTTGTAAGCAACAGAAGTCAAGTGGTCCATGGCTCAAAAACCGAAACAAATTGAGAAATCCTTTCTAACATTTACCAAAGTAAATTCCACCTCTACCACTATAAATAATTTTGTGACACAATGTGATTAATAACTCTTACAGCAATGCAAAAGACTCTAAAGGGTATTATGATTTCAGCAAATAAAGATTATTTGTTGTGTAATGAAAAATGATACCATTTCCTAATATACTTTGTGTATAAATTGTTTCAATTTTTAAATAAGTTGTCCGGGCAAAAAATAAGTATGGCTGATTAATTTTAATTCTTGACAAATATAGTTTGTGATGGCTCACCTGGTATTTGTGTATGGAGTGGGTGCCCCAACCAATATGGACACACCCAGTCTATAAGGCAGAAAATAGATATAAAATATATAGTGGTTGTGCACACCTCATTAGGAAGAATTCATCCAACACATTCGTACGTAAGGTTACTATAGTATTGAATCATTTATTATACACGTAGGTAACCAATATGTAAGGTGGGTATACAATGTATAGAAATGGTTGTCCAGAGAATGTCAGATACTCAACAATAGGGACCAAGTTGCAATTGGATCCCTATGATGCATATCCCAGATATTCTTCATGGAACACTTGGTCAACGACGTGAGGTACTCTGTACTTCAATCCGCATATACTGCAATTCATCCAGGAGGTAATTCATATTACAGTCCCAATAAACAAGTGCAAAAATAAATAAACATATGGTTCACCTATAAAAAATACTAAAAATTCCCCTATATACACTGATCAAAAAAATAAAGGGAACACTTAAACAACACAATGTAACTCCAAGTCAATCACACTTCTGTGAAATCAAACTGTCCACTTAGGAAGCAACACTGAGTGACAATCAATTTCACATGCTGTTGTGCAAATGGGATAGACAACAGGTGGAAATTATAGGCAATTAGAAAGACACCCCCAATAAAGGAGTGGTTCTGCAGGTGGTGACCACAGACCACTTCTCAGTTCCTATGCTTCCTGGCTGATGTTTTCGTCACTTTTGAATGCTGGCAGTGCTTTCACTCTAGTGGTAGCATGAGACGGAGTCTACAACCCACACAAGTGGCTCTGGTAGTGCAGCTTATCCAGGATGGCACATCAATGCGAGCTGTGGCAAGAAGGTTTGCTGTGTCTGTCAGCGTAGTGTCCAGAGCATGGAGGCGCTACCAGGAGACAGGCCAGTAATCAGGAGACGTGGAGGAGGCCGTAGGAGGGCAACAACCCAGCAGCAGGACCGCTACCTCCGCCTTTGTGCAAGGAGGAACAGGAGGAGCACTGCCAGAGCCCTGCAAAATGACCTCC
The DNA here is from genome assembly GCF_905171765.1 of Bufo bufo. Classification (NCBI taxonomy): domain Eukaryota; kingdom Metazoa; phylum Chordata; class Amphibia; order Anura; family Bufonidae; genus Bufo; species Bufo bufo. The sequence continues at coordinate 288,260,513 of NC_053390.1, read as the reverse complement.
AGCAGGCCACAAATGTGCATGTGTCTGCTCAAACGGTCAGAAACAGACTTCATGAGGGTGATATGAGGGCCCGACGTCCACAGGTGGGGGTTGTGCTTACAGCCCAACACCGTGCAGGACGTTTGGCATTTGCCAGAGAACACCAAGATTGGCAAATTCGCCCACTGGCGCCCTGTGCTCTTCACAGATGAAAGCAGGTTCACACTGAGCACATGTGACAGACGTGACAGAGTCTTGAGACGCCGATGGAGAACGTTCTGCTGCCTGCAACATCCTCCAGCTTGACCGGTTTGGCATTGGGTCAGTAATGGTGTGGGGTGGCATTTACTTTGGAGGGCCGCACAGCCCTCCATGTGCTCGCCAGAGGTAGCCTGACTGCATTAGGTTCCGAGATGAGATCCTCAGACCCCTGTGAGACCATATGCTGGTGCGGTTGGCCCTGGGTTCCTCCTAATGCAAGGACAATGCTAGACCTCATGTGGCTGGAGTGTGTCAGCAGTTCCTGCAAGACAAAGGCATTGATGCTATGGACTGGCCCGCCCATTCCCCAGACCTGTATCCAATTGAGCACATCTGGGACATCATGTCTCGCTCTATCCACCAACGTCACATTGCACCACAGACTGTCACGGAGTTGGCAGATGCTTTAGTCCAGGTCTGGGAGGAGATCCCTCAGGAGACTGTCCGCCACCTCATCAGGAGCATGCACAGGCGTTGTAGGGAGGTCATACAGGCACGTGGAGGCCACACACACTACTGAGCCTCATTTTGACTTGTTTTAAGGACATTACATCAAAGTTGGATCAGCCTGTAGTGTGTTTTTCCACTTTAATTTTGAGTGTGACTCCAAATCCAGACCTCCATGGATTGAAAAATTTGATTTCCATTTTTTTATTTTTGTGTGATTTTGTTGTCAGCACATTCAACTATGTAAAGAACAAAGTATTTCAGAAGAATATTTAATTAATTCAGATCTAGGATGTGTTATTTTTGTGTTCCCTTTATTTTTTTGAGCAGTGTATAATTAATATGTGGCAATGGCATCCATAAAAAGGTTGTAAAATAGTGTGCAAAAATTTAAATCCATCCAACAAATAGTACAACAATTGAGGATAGGTATATCTATTGAATAAGATATAGTGAAAAAATATGAGGATTATAGTGCATCCAACAAACAGTTCATCCGTAATAGGACATCCACAATAAAATCGTATCAGGTGAGGACCACAATAAATTGTAGAGATAAAGTGCAGGAATTGAGGTACATAAAGTGCAGAAATTGAGGTACAGCCAACAAATAGTTTATCCACAATAGGACCGCAACGTCTATTGATAAAGATAGCTATATGTGTTTTCAATTGTGCAACAACATATCACTTTTCCGGGTGGAATAGTATGTAGCAATATATGAAGCAATATATGAAGCGGTCTTTTAGCTGGCTTGATCGATATAGTATAATAGATCCGGGTTACTCACGGTTGGTTGTTTCAGGTATTATCGTCCTGGTAAGTGAGTTGTATGGTAGGATCGCAGGAAATAATCCATTTTCCCTCTTTGTAGTGAATGTGTGCCACAAACTATGGTGTGGGCATCATTCTACTTGAAGCGACATGCTGATGGACATCACACTGCTGCACAACAGGCTGGTAATGTCGGTGTCTGTAGCCGCGGCGTCCCACATGCTTGCAGAGGCCACGGACACGGTGCCTGTATATGCCGGCATCTCCTCGTATTCGGGAGTAGTTGCAGGGTCCAAATGCTGGCCGGGTTTATAAAATTGCGGTTAGTGTTAGATACCGCATAAGAAAAAAGAAAAAAGAGCGCTCTTTAGGACATAGAGGTCCTGCTGCTTTATGATGTCTGGCTGGGGGTCCTCTCTCACCATACACGTTTCGGAGATCTCGCTCTCCTTCCTCAGTGGTTCGGACACCTCCAGATATAATGGGCCTTTTATAGGCCTATTGCATCAGTCCATTGAGTCAAGTGGAAAATCTGGTGTGGATTTTCTCTTCCACTCGAGTTGGTATAGACTATATGTGGAGTAGATGTGGTTTAGCGAAATCCATTGCGTTTTCTGTGCGGTTTTTATAAATAATAATACTAATATATAAATGAGTATATATGATATTTATATTAGCAGTTATCAATGAAAATATCAGTTTCAGCATATGACTAATACTCGCTAATAAATATGCATATATAAATAAATATACAATTTGAATATAAAATACATAAAATAGTTATCTATATATCACTCTGTAGGGATAAGTGTTCTTCAGAGAGGTTTTTCACCAGACAGAGGGAATAATGCAATTGATATGGGACAGTATGACAGTAGATGGATAGATGGATGTGTCAACATTTGTGATTTCATGTCCTTATCATTGTTTTGTAAGAAACAGAAGTCAAGTGGTCCATGGCTCAAAAACCGAAACAAATTGAGAAATCCTTTCTAACATTTAATTCCACCTCTACCACTATAAATAAATTTTGTGACACCGTGTGACTAATAATCTTTACAGCAATGCAAAATGACTCTAAAGGGTATTATGATTTCAGCAAATAAATATTATTTGTTGTGTAATGAAAAATGATACCATTTCCTAATATACTTTGTGTATAAATTGTTTAGATTTTTAAATAAGTTGTCCGGGCAAAAAATAAGTATGGCTGATTAATTTTAATTCTTAATTTATTTTAAGGATTTTTAAGGAAAAGTTGTATATGGCAACTGTCCATATATGGATAGTTGAGTCAGGTGTTTCCCTGCGTGGCAATCCTGGGAGTTGACAAGAGAAGAGAGACTGAAAGATCTGTTTATCGAAGACGTGATGACGTGACGTCGCACCCTCCTCCTCCCCTAACCTGTCTCCCATGATCCTGGTGCCGCATAATCCTCCATTGGACGCTATACCCTAGGACGCGCGTGGTGACCCCCGCCGTGGAGCGGTGATACCGTTTAAATAGCCTTGTGTTTCTTCGGCTTGTTTTTTTCTCCCCTCTATCCTCCCCAGTGAGCCCCTTGGGCTATTGGCTCTACTAACCTCCATTGGAAGTTTGTTGCCACATTTGGCTGGATCGAAGCTTCCTGGAGGTTGGTGAGACGCACGGCACATCTGCTCTGCGGCGCTGTGCTCCGCCCCTGTCTTGACCCACTGTGTGCTTCCCGTGGATGTCCTCTCTCCCCCTCTCCTTGCGAACCCAGAAAGAGGTCGTGAAAAAAATCTGCAGATCCCTTCTCCTCCATGAAGACTCCTCCATGCCAGTGAGATCTCTCCATCTTGTTGTCTGCTCTTTTACCCTGTGCCTATTGTATCTCTGTCCTTTCTGGACATTTTATTTTTGATGTGTGACAACAGGGAAGGAGGGAGAAGGCAGAAAGAACTGAGAAGAGAGTGGAGAGAAAGGGGAAATGAAGAGGAAAAAAATAGATTAAAGAAAAGTAAAAAATGAATTAATAAAATAAAAAAAAAGACTTAGAACTGGTTTCCATTTATAAGAGCAATAACTTTTTGACGTCAAAATAAGGAGAAGAGAGGGGAAAGAAAAGAGAGGGGGAAGGGAGAAAGAGAGGGGAGAAGGAGGAAAAATAAATAAATAAAAAAGGAAGAAAATGGGCCCTAAGCAAAATAGGTGGTCAATAGACATCTCTCAAACGGGTCAGAGATCTGCAGAATCCCCAAAAATGTATCAGTTTCTAAAATCACCTAACGTAAATACAAGAACAGGACAAAAAGGAAAGCAGAACATAACATAGAAAAAGAGTATTGCCGGGCTCTAACCGGAGAAGGAAAGTGGCGGATCATGAGTGAGGGGGAGGGTTGTTTTTTTTTTTTTTTTTGTGGATTGCAATGCGTCTCTTTGGAAAGTGTGGGGACAGGGCTCCTTTTTTTTTTTTGTAGCTGACTATACAGTATGTCTGATAGAATTGTTACCTGGAATGTAAGGGGACTTGGAGATAGTTTAAAAGACAGGCGGTGTTTGACCTAATCCAGAGGCATCTACCAGCGGTTGTTTGCTTATTGGAAACCCATTTCACTGAAGAGGCTGCGATGCGGATTAGTAGAGGATGAGTCTCGCAGGCATTTCATTCAACTTTCACCAGTCACTCCAGAGGAATGACGGTGTTTATACATAAAAAGATCAAGTTTGCCTGCGAGGCCTCCTCTATTGATAAGCAGGGGACATATGTTTTCTTATATGGGAAACTTTTTGGAGTACCATGTATTTTAGCTTTTATTTATATTCCTCCCCCCTTTCTCTTTTCATGCACTTAATAGTTTATTATTGTTTATGGAACAATGCCCAGATTGTCTTATATTAGTGAATGGGGACTTTAAAGGGAACCTGTCACCTGGATTTGGGGTATAGAGCTGAGGACATGGGCTGCTAGATCGCCGCTAGCACATCTGCAATATCCAGTCCTCATAGCTCTCTGTGCTTTTATTGTGTAAAAAAAACGATTTTATAGATATGTAAATGAGGCAAGTAAGAAGCCCAAGGAGCTGTTACTAACGTTTCCGGAGCACAGCCACGCTCACTGTGAAGGAGCCCAGCACCGCCCCACATACTCCGAATCTCCTCCTTGCTCCCCGATGTCACAAAGCTAGAGCGCCATAATCTTGCGATGCGCGAGCTAGCACATGCGCAATGTCGGCATAGTGTTCCTTCCCCGTGCTGGCATCAGCCTCAGGGAACGCTCTGCACATGCACTAGCTCGCGCATCGCGAGATTACGGCGCTCTAGCTTTGTCATGTCGGGGAGTAAGAAGGAAATTCAGAGGATGCGGGGCGGTGCTGGGCTCCTTCACAGTGGGCGTGGCTGGGCTCAGAGTCAGAGAACGCTGGATTCATCTCTGAAGCATGGAGGAGACAGGGCTCATCTAAGGTTAATTTACATATCTATATCTATCATTTTTTTTACATAATAACACCCAAAATCCAGGTGACAGGTTCCCTTTAATTGTGTGATCAGCCCCAAGATAGACCGGACTTCTATGGACGGAGATACTAATCGTTGTACAGCTAATCAAGGGTCACCCTTGGCAGGATTTTGCCAAGAGTCTGGCTTCTTAGATATTTGAAGTTTTCTAGGATGGGGGAAAAGAATGTACTTCTGTGTGTCTAAATCTGGGAACTGCATGTCCAGAATCGATCTGGCTTTAATAAATGAAAAATATTGTAAATATATCAAACAAATGAAATATAAAGCCAGGTCGCTCTCGGATCATGTTCCAGTATCCCTTGAGCTCTGTTTGTATGATGATAGGCAGGGGGTAGTATCTCCCTTTAGACTAAATCCCTATTGGCTCTTGGTAATAGACAATCACGATTGGTTGAAACAGGAGATGGTGTATTATAGGGATGTTAATTATAAATCAGTTAAAATTCTACTGGTTTGGGATGCCTTTAAGGCATTTGTTAGGGGGCTATTTGTACCGTAAGTAACATCTCAAATTTGAGAAAAGGCTATGGGATAAAAGAGAGGGCTTTAAAAGCAGCAGCGATATCGGGGATGATTCAGTTTTCCAGGAATAAACGGAAAAGAATAGAAGGGTGATACAAAATACAACCCAGGAGTACTCTGAATTTCTTCTAGATGAGGCCCAGTAGAGACTCTTCTTTAAAGGACAAAAACAGTTCTGTGAATCAGGCTGTCCAGGAAAGCTTCTATCTAAGGCGATATCTAATCAGGATCAAAAACAAGAAATAGTATCCGCTTAACTGAGGGTATAGTTACTGATGATCAAGAGAAAATAAAGGGAGCCTTTCTAAAACACTTTGAGGAAATTTATCAAACTAGGAATAATATTTTGGATGAATTGATGGATGAATATTTGGATTCCATCAATTCCCCTATTCTTACTGATGCATAGAGAGAATCCCTGGAAGTAGATTTTTTACTTCAGGAGAGTGAGGCCGCAATAAAGGCCTTTTTGGGAAATTTTTCTCCCGGATCAGATGGCTTTCCATAAGAACTTTATCGAAAGTATGGTGATATTATTTTACAATGCTTTTTGAAGGTAATTGATGAGTCACTGGAGGGGGGTATCCTTCCCGAGTCCATGACAGAAGCTGTACTAATATTGAAAAAGGGGAAAGATTCTTTAGATTTGGAGTCATATAGACCGATATCGCTCTTAAATACAGACGTTAAGCTCCTATTTAGGATGTTGGCCACAAGGCTTTCCAGAGTTATCTCCTCTATTATACACCACGATCAGAATGGGTTTATCCCTAATAAAGGTACCCATTATAATCTCCATCGACTTTTTGCCAATATACAGCCCTCTGGGGAGGAATCCCGCTCCATCCTGTCTTTGGACACCTCTAAGGCATTTAACAGGGTGGAGTGAAATTTTTTGGGGAGGGTGTTGGAAAGGATGGGATTCGGTACAAGGTTTATTAGTATGGTTAGGCTTTTGTACAACTCTCTGAATGCGAAACTGAATATTAATGGCAGTCTTACCCCCGAGTTTTATGTTGACAAGAGGTACTCGTCAAGGTTGCCCGCTCTCCCCGTTACTTTTCTATATTTACAGTGAGCCTCTGGCACTTAGGGTTAGGCAAGATACAGCGATCGAGGGGTTTGGAGTATTGGGATTAGAGGATCAGATTTCGTTATATGCAGATGATGTTTTATTTTTCATAAATTGTACTAATAGTCAATTCATTTGGGGAAGTTTCAGGCGTGGACATTAATTGGTCAAAGGCCACTCTTATGCTACTGGACAATTTTGAGTATCAGAAAGAGGGGCCCTGAAGATGTTAAATGTGGTTGATTCATTTTAATATCTGGGTATGTTGATATCGCCTAGGGTGGAAGATTTTACCCAATTTAACTTGACTTCATTGATAACTAAACTGAGATTAAAAATCACAATATGGTTTTGTTTACTTTTGACTAGATCTGACAGAATTCCTTTAGTTAAGATGTTGATCTTACCCCAACTTCTCTATATCCTTAGGAATTCCCTAATTTGGATTGAGGATAAGTTCTTTAAACTCATTGAGAGACTGATTAATGACCTTCTCTGGGGAAGAAAACGAGTGAGGCTAAAGCTGGATATTTTTTTTTAGCCGTTTGAGCAGGGAGGGTTGAATCTTCCATGCTCCAAGGGCTATTTTCTGGCAGGGCAGTTATGGCTATTTTGTGAATGGGAGAAAAGTCCTTTGCGTAAGATCTTGGTGGAATGTTCTCCATTCGATAATATATTTACCCTACTGGAATCGGGGCGATTAATTAATGTTGAACATGAATTTAGGGTGACAGGAAAGCTATTCTCTAGATCCTGGACCACTATTAGAAGCTGGATGGGGATAAAGGGGTCTCTTTTGCGCACTCCTTTATGGCATAATTTTTACTTACAGGATGTTCATTAATTTTTGGGAAGAAGTTCTGGCAGAAAAGCAATATTATTTATGTTTCACAGGTGGTGAGGAATGGTGAGGTACTTCCCTTTTTGATCTAGCGCATGGGTAACTTAGGAAATCCTAAGTGGGTTGAGGTATTTTCAGATACTTTCAGCACTATCTAGCGTAAAAGAAGGCTCTTTATTGGAGATAGACACTCCTACACATCTGAATGTTCTGATAGGGACCTCAGGCCAGAAGGGTAAGATCTCCCAATTATATAAATTGTTAGTTAGGTCACTATTTAATAAGGTCGCTTCCCCAGGTCAGAAGGCCTTGGGAACTGACTGTCCAAGGCTCACATCACAGGAATGGGGAAATATACATGCCTATTTAAGATTAGTATCACATAACGCAAATCACATTTTGGTACAGCTTAATATTTTACAGAGTGTATAGTGAGAGTCCTCAAACTGCCCACGGTGTGATGAACAGCAGGCAGATTTTTTACACATGTTTTGCTTATGTCCGGATATTAAAGCTTACTGGGATTCAATTCAGAACTTTATCACCCAAAAATTGAGGGTAGCAATTCCCTTTGCACGCAAATGTGGGATATTGAGTGACTTAAGTAGGGTAAACTGCCATAAGGATAAAAAGATTCTATTGATTAGAATTATGTTTCTAGCCAGACTGTTGATCGTTCGAGTTTGGATCTCACAAAATATTCCTAAGTTCAATGAATGGCTGCACCTGGTCAATAAAGTTAAGAGATATGAGGAGGTCTTATATAAACAAAGAAATTCTGAGGATAAATGGTCCAAGATATGGGGAGGTTGGAAGTGGTAGTTCTCTTCCACGGCTCTGCCCTTCCTCCACTTCCCATGTATTGATTGTTTGTTTATGAATTCTTTCCTTTTTCTATTTCTTTATTTAACTCATTTTTTTTTTTTTTTGTATTTGCTTTCGTTTTCATGTTTCCTAAATAAAAATGTAAAAAAAAAAAAAGGAAACTACAGTAACCTACAGTAACTCATTCTGTATATCTTTATGATGAAAAAAAGGGTCTTGTAGAAAGAGGTTCACACATAGAGCTCTAAGCTATGGTGGACATTGTTAACATTTGTGATTTCATGTCGTTATCATTGTTTTGTGAGCAACAGAAGTCATGGGGTGCATTGCTCAAAAACAGAAACAATTTGAGAAATCCTTTCTAACATTTACCAAAGTAAAATTCCACCTCAACCACTATAAATAAATTTAGTGACACTGTGTGACTAATAATCTTTACAGTAATGCAAAATGTTCAGACTCTAAAGGGTCTAAATAAAGATTATTTATTGTGTAATGAAAAATTATACCATTTCCTAATATACTTTGTGTATAAATTGTTTAGATTTTTAAAGAAGTTGCCCGGGCAAAAAATAAGTATGGCTGATTAATTTTAATTCTTCATTTCTTTTAAGGACTTTTAAGGAAAAGTTGTATATGGCAACTGTCCATATATGGATAGTTGAGTCAGGTGTTTCCCTGCGTGGCAATCCTGGGAGTTTACAAGAGAAGAGAGACTTACAGAAGAGGGGAGCCCAGAAAAGAGACGGTTAGAGGATCCCACAGAAAAGAGCACCAAAGAAGAGGTGAGCAGATGAGGTGCCCATAGCAGAGGAAAGCTGCGTACTGGCTGCCCATGTAAATCAGTAAGGTGGTGACAAGTTCTTAAACTCTCCGACAGGAATAGAGAGCAATGCATGTGACATCGATAGAAGGACTAAATAAAGGTGTAAATAAAGTACCGTATATTACTGAAAGGAAGGTCTGTATGAAATAAAATTATTGACTAATACTTGTTACCTGGACAACCCCTTTAAAAGCAATTGATACACAAAGTATGACTGTAGGAAGGATTCTGGCACTGCCTACTGAGCGCCTATGCAAATCAGTAAGGTGCTGACACACTCTAAAATTACTATTTGCATCAATAACTTTTAAAATAATTAATTACGAAGGTAGCTGTAATTGTGTAATGCTTTTCTTTTACTTTCATTGCTCCTATCTTCCGTTCTAGGTTGTGGTCATATGACCATGTCCATGCAGCATTCTTGTTTCCTGTGATGTTATGTCTATGGGCGTGTCAATGCAGCATCCAGGGCAGTGATAGGGGAGTGTCTATGTAACTAGCTGGGTGTTGTTGGGGGTGGTGCTACATCTGTGCCAGAGAAAGAAGTGCATCATGGGTTCGGTTGGATACAGCAGCAGGAAGTTCTACATACAGGATGTAAAGAAAAAGAGTGACTTGTGAAAATGGGTCAGGAGAGTTCAAATTGAAACAAAAAAAAAAGCATTGGAAAGATATACATGAGGTTAGTAATTACAAGAGTATAGCTGTTAAAAACCATAGTAATCCCGGGAAAACCCCTTTAACATCTTAAGGGCCCAGGACGAGACTGCTTGTCCTAAATGGCCGGTACTTTGTGCCCCAGGACAAGCATTCTAGTCCTGTGGTCCTTTCTCCCCCGGATGTGTGGTCCGGCAATCAGCAGCACGGATCCAGCTCTTACTGACAGCCGGATCCCACCAGCATCGGTGATGCGGTGTCACTACCAGAGCTTTGGGACGTTCTCACAGCTCTGTTTCTCCACCCCTGTGATGATGTCACTACTAGAGCTGGGAGGAGTTTTCTGTTTCCTTCCTCCCAGCTGTTCCTCCTCCGTTTGATTTCCCTGCCTTTATATTCCCCCTCCTCCTATTGTAGGTGTGGATTATATTTCTCATTTGGGTTGTAGCTCTTGCTTGAGTATCTTCCCTTGTATGCTATCCTTTCACTGGACCTGTGTTCTGCTGCAGCAAGTACTCCGGATATTGCCAGCCTGTCTTTGGATCCGTCTTCACTGCGGCTGCAGCCCTTCAGCTAAGTGTGCAGACATTGCTGTGTATCTGTGTGTTTTCTGACTGGATCCGAGGCGACCACGGTTCCCTCCATATACTGAGCAGGGCACCGGTGGCCGTGCCCCTTCCACTATTGTAGGGGTTACAGTGGTCATCAGTCTTAGGTACGCGGGCATGCCTCCTTCCACCATTTGGATCCGGGCATGGGCTTAGCAGCATAGGGAGAGCTTTTGAGGGTCTGACAGGGGTCACCCTTTATCCTCCCTAGTTTGGGTCCGGTCAGTAGCTCTATTTTCTGTGCATGCTCTTGTTGCTCACATACAGCCGTGACATGCGGACAAGAATAGGCATTTCTACAATGGGCCGCCCGTTCCGTTCCGCAAATTGCGGAAGGCAAAAGGGCAGCTTCTGTTTTTTGCGGATCCGCGGTTTGCGGATCCGCGGTTTGCGGACCGCAAAAAACGGAACGGTCGTGTACATGGGGCCTTACACTGTGTAATACACTGAGAGTCAATACAGTACAATACAGATGTTTTGTGCTGCATTGAAATAGGGATCAGACCCTGTAACGTTGAAGTCCCATAGTGAGACAAAAATAAAAAATAATAAAAGTGGAAAAAAAGTGTTCTTAACAATAAAAAAGTTTTAATAAAAAAAGCCCTTTTCCCATAAAAAGAGACATATAAAATTTTAAAAAAACTGACATATTAGGTATCACTGCGTTTGTAACAACCTGCTCTATAAAAATATCACATGATCCACCCCATCTGGCCAACAACGTAAAAAAATAATAATAAAAACTGTGCTAAAAAAAGCAATTTTTTGTCACCTTACATCACAAAAAGTGTAATACCAAGCGCTCAAAAAGTCATATGCACCCCAAAGTCATACCAATCAAACCGTCATCTCATCCCGCAAAACATGAGACCCTACCTAAAACAATCACCCAAAAAAAAAAAAAAAACTATAGCTCTCAGAATATGGAGACACTAAAACATGATTTGGTTTTGTTTCAAAAATGCGGTTATTGTGTAAAACTTAAATAAACAAAAAAGTACATATTAGGTTTTGCCGCGTCTGTAACAACCTGCTCTATAAAAATACCACATGACCTAACCCCTCAGGTGAACACCGTAATTTTTTAAAAATAAAAATGGTGTAAAAAAAAAATTTGTTGTCACCTTACATCACAAAAAGTGTAATACCAAGCGATCAAGAAGTCATACGCACCCCAAAATCATACCAATGAAACCATCATCTCATCCTGCAAAAAGGTTAGACCCTCCCTAAGACAATCGCCCAAAAAAAGGAAAAAAAACTATGGCTCTCGGAATATGTTTTGCTTCAAAAATGCTGTTATTTAAAACTTAAATAAACCAAAAAAGGGTATCGCCGCACCTGCTCTATAAAAATACCACATGACCTAACCCCTCAGGTGAACACGGTAAAAAAAAAGTGTCAAATAAGCAATTTTTTGTCACCTTACATCACAAAAAGTGTAATACAAAGTGTAATATTAAAAAGTCATATGCACCCTAAATTGGTACCAATCAAACCGTCATCTCATACCGTAAAAAAATGAGCCCCTACATAAGACAGTTGCCCAATAAAAAAAAAAACTATGGCTTTCAAAATATGAAGACACAAAAAAATTTTTTTTTTCAAAAATGTTTTATTATGTAACACTGAAACAAAACCAAAAATAGTAGTCATATTTGGTATTGTTGCGTCCATAACAACTTGCTCTATAAAAACAACTTGCTCTATAAAAATACCACATGATCTAACCTGTCAGATGAACATTGTAAATAACAAAAATAAAAACAGTTCCAAAACAGCTATTTCTTGTTACCTTGCCTCACAAAAAGTGTAATATAGAGCAATCAAAAATCATATGTACCCTAAAATGGTACCAACAAAACTGCCACCTTATCCCATAGTTTCCAAAATGTGGTCTTTTTTGGAGTTTCTACTCTAGGGGTACATCAGGGGGTCTTCAAATGTGACATGACAACTCAAAATTATCTCAGTGAAATCTGCCTCCTAAAAACCAAATGGCATTCCTTTCCTTCTGCGCCATCCGTGTGCCCGTACAGCAGTTTACGACCACATATCGGGTGTTTCTGTAAACTACAGAATCAGGGTAATAAATATTGAGTTTTGTTTGGCTTTTAACACTTGCTTGGTTACTGGAAAAAATTGATTAAAATTAAAAATCTGGCAAAAATGTGAAATTCTGAAATTTCATCTCCATTTTCCTTTAATTCATGTGGAACACCTAAAGGGTTAACAAAGTTTGTAAAATCAGTTTTGAATACCTTGAAGGGTGTAGTTTCTAAAATGGGGCCATTCATGGGTGGTTTCTAGAGATGAGTGAATTTTTTAAAAATTTGATTTACTGATTCGCCAAATTTTTGGGGAAAAATTCGGTTCGATCCGAATAAATTAGCGTTGAATTACGTTAAAAAACTGCTAATTCCTGGCTGTTAAGAGCCTTTATAGTGGTGTAGAACACTGTGCCTTGTAGTAACACGCATAGGGATTCTATTTTGGCAGTGAAATAATACTGTGAGTCCGTATGACATGCAGATGACAGGCGTTGCTCTTAGAATCACTGTACACTTTACTTACTAGGGCAGACACGGGGCCAAAACTGACCAAATAACTCAAGCATAAACTCAGCCTTTCAGGTCGATGTTAGTGCCAAGAAGAAGCGCACTTCTTTTACACTGTTGCCAGCTGATTCCACATAGATGTTTTCAGAACCTGTTCTATTAAACGAGTATACAAGTAGAGCCCCCCGGACAGAGTCACTGATTAATTTGACCTTCCTCTGATCCGTTAGAACAATAACCCACAAAAAACGGATCCTGTCTGTGGAGCATAAGCGTTTACTCGGTCAGCATTTGCTAAAAAATCCATCAGTATTGCTAATGCCAAATTGCTAATGCCAAAAAAAAACATGAGTGGATGTAAAACAGAGATGACACGTGAATGGAATATTTGCATGTCTTCTGTGTTTTGTGCCCACTCCTGCTTTTGGCTACCAGATCATAAGCCAATTCTGATGGGACCATACAGGCCTTCCAGCTGCTACACAGACAGGATTCGTTGTGCGTCTCATTTTTCCTTCCTTAGTAACATAGTAACATAGTACATAAGGCCGAAAAAAGACATTTGTCCATCCAGTTCGGCCTGTTATCCTGCAAGTTGATCCAGAGGAAGGCATAAAAAAAAAAACTGTGAGGTAGGAGCCAATTTTCCCCACTTTAGGGGAATAAAAAATTCCTTCCCGACTCCAATCAGGCAATCAGAATAACTCCCTGGATCAACGACCCCTCTCTAGTAGCTATAGCCTGTAATATTATTACGCTCCAGAAATACATCCAGGCCCCTCTTGAATTTCTTTATTGTACTCACCATCACCACCTCCTCAGGCAGAGAGTTCCATAGTCTCACTGCTCTTACCGTAAAGCAGCGGTGGGGAACCATTTTGCTGCCAAGGGCCATTTGGATATTTGTAACATCATTCGGGGGCCATACAAAATTCTCAATAAAAAATTTTTACTGCTGTATTTGGTCAAACATATAATTGACTTAGGGATAAGTTACAGAAATTGCACTTCAATTAAAATAATCTAGAGGGCTGTATTTTTGCAGCACAAAATAGCGCCTGCACTATATATATACAGTATATTACATACAATACAGGCGCCATATTGACCACACATAGCAGTCTAATTTTTAAGTTCAGAATGTTACTTATTTGACATTAATGGCAGGAAGCTAAACCCAGGGGGTCCAGAGAGGGGTTCACCCAGCTTTCACTCTCCCTGCCTCTTTCTTCGCAACTGTCCCTGCCTTTGTCCCTTTCTCAGCAAAATATCTGCCCCCACCTCCATCAGCCTGAAATCAGCCTCCTATCAGACCCCCCAGGCCTACATCAGCCTCAGATCAGACTCCCATCAGACCTCTAAGCCTCAGATTAGACCCCAATCAGACCCTTCCTAGCTTCAGATCAGACTCCCATCAGACCCCCAGCCTCAGACCAGACCCGGATCAGACGCCCAGCCTCAGATCAGCCCCCATCAGACCCCCCAGGGTCAGATCAGCCCCTATAAGACCCCCCAGCCTCAGATCAGACCTTCATAATACCCTCCCTAGCCTCAGATCAGCCCCCATCAGACCCTCCCCAGCCTCAGATCATCCCCCATCAGCCCCCCTAGTCTCAGATCAGACCCCTATCAAACCCGAGCCTCAGATCAGACACCCCCAGCCTCAGATCAGACCCTCCCAAGCCTCAGATCAGACCCCCATCAGACCCTCCCCACCCTCCTTTAGCCTCAGATCAGCCCCAATCAGACATCAGATCAGATACTGTATTTAAGATAAACAAATAAACTTACCTCTCCAGCTCCGTACGGCGCTGCCTCTTGGCAGATTCACTTACCCTCCCTGTTCTTCTTCCTGCCGCACTATATTGTCACCTCACACCGCACAGCGTCAGGTCATAGTGCACGTCTACGTGCACTGCGTCCTGACGCTGGATGTGTCAGGACACAGTGTGGGGCTGAAAGAAGACCAGGGAAGGTGAGGACAGCCAGTGCAGTGCTGTTCTCACCTTCCTGTGCCTCCCGTATGCTAATGACCGCTTCCATAATGGAAGGGGTCATAAGCATTTTCACATTATGTTCTGGCAGGGGGCCGGGGGCCACATGAAATGATACCGTGGGCCGCATACGGCCCTCGGGCCGGAGGTTCCCCACCCCTGCCGTAAAGAATCCTTTTCTATGTTTGTGTACAAACCTTCTTTCCTCCAGATGCAGAGGATGTCCCCTCGTCACAGTCACAGTCCTGGGGATAAATAGATGATGGGATAGATCTCTGTACTGACCCCTGATATATTTATACATATTAATTAGATCTCCCCTCAGTCGTCTTTTTTCTAAAGTGAATAACAGATCAGACCTTTCTGACAGATCAGAAGAAAGGTCAAATAAATGATGATGTCAGCCAGGCCAAAAGCCAAAATAGTGGACCAGTCATGAAGTGGGGAGAGTGGGAACAGCATGAGAAGTCCACAGAGTGGACCTATGACATAGTGGTTAGGTGGCAGCAGCATGAGGAGACCACAGAGTGGCCCAATGACAGGATCTGGAGTTGGCAGCAGTATGAGTAGGCCACCGAGTGACACACTGACCGAGTCTGGAGCTGGCAGCAGTATGAGGAGGCCACCGAGTCTGGAGGTGGGGGCATCAGGAGAAAGCCACCGAGTGGCACAATGACAGAGTCTGGAGGTGGTGGATGCAGCAGCAGCATCATGAGAAGGCTACTGAGTGGCACAATGACAGAGTCTGGAGGTAGCGGCAGCATCAGGAGGTTGTCATTGTTTTAATGTACTTTTTGTATATTTGTTGTTTGATAATATATATTTTCTTCCCACTTTCAGAAGTCACACGACATCATTCGGTCCATACAGCAATAGGAGTTTTTCAGTCACCCATCATTTTTACAGAAAAAAAAACACTTTGAAAGAGCGGCACAATGAGAGTCTGTAGATGGCAGCAGCATGAGGAGACCACAGAGTGGCAAGGTGACATAGTTTGGAGGTGGCGGCAGCATCAGAAGGCCACAGAGTAGCAAGGTGACATAGTGTGGAGATGGCAGCAGCAGGATACCATAGAGTGGCAAGGTGACATAGTGTGGAGATGAAGGAACATGAAGATGAAGTTTCTTGACTTCGTGGAGCAACGGTAGCTCGTCTGACCTGACAGCAGAAGGTTGTGTGTTCAAATCACTTCGGGGAGGAGGCCACAGAGTGGCAAGGTGACATAGTTTGGAGGTGGCAGCAGCATCAGGATGCCACAGAGTGGCAAGGTGACATAGAGTGGATATGGCAGCAGCAGCAGGATACCACAGAGTGGCAAGTTGACATAGTGTGGAGATGGCAGCAGCATCAAGAGACCACAGAGTGGCAAGGTGACATAGTTTGGAGGTGGTGGCAGCATCAGGAGGCCACAGAGTGGCAAAGTGACATAGTGTGGATATGGCAGGAACAGCAGCAGGATACCACAGAGTGGCAAGGTGACATCATGTGGAGATGGCAGCAGCATGAGGAGACCACAGAGTGGCAAGGTGACATAGAGTGGAGATGGCAGCAGCACAAGGAGGCCACAGAGTGGCAAGGTAGCATAGTTAGGAGGTGGCGGCAGCATAAGGAGGCCACAGGGTGGCAAGGTGACATAGTGTGGATATGGCAGCGGCAGCAGGATACCACAAAGTGGCAAGGTGACATAGCGTGGAGATTAGTGTTGATCGAGCACCAAAGTGCTCGAGTGCTCTGGTGCTCAAGTAGAACAGTTTGGGATGCTCGTGTGCTCTACAGAGCACCCTAGCACAATGGAAGTCAATGGGAGAACCAGAGCATTAAACCAGGCACTGCCTGCTCTAAAGAGGGGAGGGTGTCTGATTCACAGGAAAAGGTCAGAAATTGATGGAAACACCACTGAAATGGTTCGGGAACAGCACGGGGAGGATGTCTGGATGCATCTTGGACTCCCAGGTCGCTGCTGGGAACGATGTTGTCCGAGTAGTACGCCACTTTTACAGACTAACAATGATACGCACAAAACCGAAGATAAAATCGATAAAAGCATTCTTTCCTGTATATTTACTTGTATATAAAGTGCAAGTGCTGCCAAAAATGACAAGGAAGATTCACTTGGATACAACCTGTATATCACCTAAAGGAGGGCCTCATTCACATTGTGGTACAATTGTTTAGGTAGTGGGACTCCTACACTCATAAAGCCTATGCACTAAGTGAAAGGGCTGCCAAAAATTACAAGGACAGGGCACTCCAATACACCCTTTATTACACATAAAGGAGGGTATCATACACACCCTTGAAAAATTATGATTGATGGCCTGCTGATGACCCTCAAAAACATTAGGAGCAAGGGCCTGCTGGTGAACCTCTAAAACATTAGGGGCGAGGGCCTGCTGCTGAGCTGACCATCTAAAACATTAGGGGTGAGGGCCTGCTGCTGATCTGACCATCTAAAACATTAGGGGTGAGGGTCTGCTGCTGAGCTGACCCCCTCTAAAACATTAGGGGCCAGTAATTGATAAATGGAAAAGAAGGATACCCACACTTACTGTACAAATGAAACTATAACAGATTTATTAGAGTCGCATCAACAAGTATCACCCGCAATAAATAACAAAATAATTCAACTCTATATTATTCATCAGTCATATCTAACACCAACTAAGATGTACAGGATGGGCAGAGCCGTTTCCACTGCATGCCCGAGGTGTGGGGAACTAGAAGCAGACTTCTGGCACATAATCTGGAGCTGCAAACCGATAGCTACATTCTGGAGGGAAGTGACAGATCTTCTTTCCTCACTACTGCCGATCCAGGTGCCATGCACTCCTGAGGTCTGCCTGTTGGGTGTAATGGGTGATGATAATTGGGATCACTATATGACAATATTCCTAAGGGAATATTTGTTTATGGCACGTAAGTGTATAGCACTGAGATGGTACACTCCTAATACACCGACTCTGAACATGTAGAAATTACAAATAAATCTGATTTTACCCTACATAGTATTAGTTTATAAACACAGCAATAAGCCACAAAAATTTGGCAAAGTGTGGGGCATATGGTGTGGGGCAGCACAAATTATGTATTCAACTTCGAGATTGCGACAGACAATCGCAACAGCTCGAGGGGTTATGTCTCAACAGGTGTAACAGGAATCCTGTATGCATTGAATCACTATATTTCAAATGTTATCAAAAAGTAGATGGCATTGAAATGGCCGGTCAGAAGAATAGTTAAGACAGTAGATGAATTATTGTAATTCATTTTTTATTTTATTTGTTGTTGTTTAATGAATCAAGGAACTAGGACCATAAGGGTCCATTCACACGTCCGCAATGTGTTTTGCGGATCCATGGATCCGTGGATCCGCAAAACATGGACAGCGGCAATGTGCGTTCTGCATTTTGTGGACCGCACATTGCCGTCACTAATAGAATATGCCTGTTCTTGTCCGCAATTGCGGACAAGAATAGGACATGTTCTATTTTTTTCGGCAACGGAATTCGGGTCCTCAATTCCGTGTCCAGGCAGCACATCGTGCTGCCCCATAGAAATAAATGGGTTCCGCAAAATGCGGAACGAAATTGCGGACGTGTGAATGGACCATTAAGGTCTTGAATCTGTCATGCATATTCTGTACTGGATAACATATATGTATACTAATGTGGTACAGTTAACTTTGTCAATAAAGACAGTTAGGCCTCTTTCACACGGGCGTCATGGTTTTGGGCCGGATAAGATGCGGGTGCGTCGCGGAAAAATGCACGATTTTTCCGTTCGAGTGCAAAACATTGTAATGCGTTTTGCACACGCGTGAGAAAAATCAGCATGTTTGGTACGCAAACCCGGACTTCTTCACAGAAGTTCGGGTTTGGGTTAGGTGTTGTGTAGATTGTATTATTTTCCCTTATAACATGGTTATAAGGGAAAATAATAGCATTCTTAATACAGAATGCATAGTTCAATAGGGCTGGAGGGGTTAAAAAAAATATATATATATATTTAACTCACCTTAACCCACTTGTTCGCACAGCCCAGCTTCTCTTCTGTCTTCTTTGAGGAATAGGACCTTTGATGACGTCACTGCGCTTATCACATGGTCCATCACATGATCTTTTACCATGGTGATGGATCATGTGATGAGCGCAGTGACGTCACCACAGGTCCTTTTCCTACTGCACAGCAAAGATGAAGACAGAAGAGAAGCCGGGCTGCGTGAACAAGTGGATTAAGGTGAGTGAAATTATTTTTTATTTTTTAACCCCTCCAGCCCTATTGTACTATGCATTCTGTATTAAGAATGCTATTATTTTCCCTTATAACCATGTTATAAGGGAAAATAATAATGATCGGGTCCCCATCCCAATCGTCTCCTAGCAACCGTGCGTGAAAATCGCACCGCATCCGCACTTGCTTGCGGATGCTTGCGATTTTCACGCAGCCCTATTCACTTCTATGGGGCCTGCGTTGCGTGAAAACGCACAAAGTAGAGCATGCTGCGATTTTCACGCACAAGTGATGCGTGAAAATCACTGCTCATGTGCACAGCCCCATAGAAATGAATGGGTCCGGATTCAGTGCGGGTGTAATGCGTTCACCTCACGCATTGCACCCACGTGGAAATCTCGCCCGTGTGAAAGAGTCCTTAGAGTTGAGCGGACACCTGGATGTTCAGGTTCGACGGGTTCGGCCGAACTTCACAAAAAAGTTCGAGTTCGGGACCCGAACTTGACCCCGAACCCCATTGAAGTCAATGGGGACCCGAACTTTTAAGCACTAAAATGGCTGTAAAAATGTATTGGAAAGGGCTAGAGGGCTGCAAATGGCATCAAAATGTGGTTAATGGCAAGTGCTCTGCAAACTGATGGGGAAATAACTTTAAATAACATAAAATACATAAAAATAGTGTAGGTGGAAGCGGCGGTGGAGAAGGAGGTAGCCTACACTGCTTTTTGGTTTTAAATTTATTTTTATTTTTTTAAATTAGGGTACACCCCAAAACATTGGGAAATATAAACTGTGATAACCCCCTCCAGTCATGCTAAACACACGTTCAGACAATACACTAGCTGCAGGGCAGGCCAGCACCTCCAAGGCGTAAAGGGCAAGATCAGGCCATGTGCCCAATTTGGACACCCATCAGTCAGTTTGTGTAGGTGTGTGCACACATACTTCTCCACCATGTCACACGTCACCGTGACATCCACGATCCATTTGGATATCTTCTCTATCAACTTTCGATGTTCTTTTCTGAGCCTACCATGTTGATCACGGTTATCGACGAATCAGGGTTCCACGCCGGAGAGGGAGCGTGAAAAAGAGAGACCACATCCAAGGGAGATCAATGGATGAAATTTAATTGGGATCGAGTGGAAATATGGGAAAGTTATTAAAGCAGAAGAAGCTAAGGAAAGGAGGGGGCGCGCCGCAATTACCCACTCCAGACTTGGGGAGGTAGTGACGATAAATAACAATACAGGACTCTTAAGATGCCCTGTTATTGGAATGATTAATAAAAAATTATAGGGAATGTCACTGGGGTATTTAGGATTTGGAAACGTTAGACAGGAGAGGCCCTGCTGCTGCTTTGTTGACTCTAGATAACTTCTGCCTGATCGCACGTCACCGTGACATCCACGATCCATTTGGATATCTTCTCTATCAACTTTTGATGTTCTTTTCTGAGCCTACCATGTTGATCACGGTTATCAGAGAATCAGGGTTCCAGGTCGGAGAGGGAGCGTAAGAAAGAGAGACCACATCCAAGGGAGGTTAATTTTTTTAAATTAAATATGATCGAGCGGAAAAGTGGGACAAATTATTGAAGCAAAAATGTGGGACAAGTTATTAAAGTTTAAGCATTGAATGAAAGGAGGGGGCGCACATCAATTAAAGAAGAATTTTTTTAATTTAATTCCCTGTTACCTATGTAGAGCAGGGGTTTTAGAGATGGCAAAATTGGTAAAATGACACCACAGACAATTTTTTGAACTTTAGGTCCCTATCACCTATGCAGAGCAGGGGTTTAATCACGGCAAAAATTGTCAAATGACACCCAAGAATGTAGCAGAAAAATTAGTTACATTTTTTTACCTGTCTACTAGGTATAGCAGTGGTATATTACACCCAAAAATTGGTGAATTTCACCCGAAAATGTAACCGACAAATTTGTGAAATTTGTTTACTTGTCTACTAGGTAAAGCAGTGGTATTTCACACCCACAAATTTGTGAATTTCACCCGAATATGTAACAGACAAATTAGTGAAATGTTACCTGTCTACTAGATATAGCAGTGGTATATCACACCCAAAAATTGGTGAATTTCACCCGAATATGTAACAGACAAATTAGTGAAATGTTACCTGTCTACTAGGTAGAGCAGGGGTATATCACACCCAAAAATTTGTGAATTTCACCCGAATATGTAACAGACAAATTAATGACATTTACAAACGCAAAAGCACAACCTTGTATGCAGGTGCACATCGCTATGACGAAATACACATACAAACGCAAAAACACAAATGCAATAGCACTCTGCAACCAGCACTCTGCCCTGCCTCTATGCTGGATGTTGAATGAGGCATTGGTGTACATTTTGGCCAAAGCGTAATAAGCCACTCAACACGTCAAGGTCGCCTCTATGAGTGGTCTCTAACACTAGTTCCTACCTGTTTATGGGCCATGATAGCCACACAAAGTCCAGGGAGCGCAGGTACAGCATGCACGCCAGGCACACTCTGCTTTTAACCCCGTCCGGTGCCTTGACAGCTTTCATCGGATCCAGGGATGCAAGTACCAACATGCATGCTGAGCCCACTATATACTTATCCTGGAGCCAAATGGCTACTGGTAGGCGCTGTAAAAGTAGACTCAATTTTATACTGACTTTAAAACCAGCCTCCAGGGCTGACTAACTGGTCAGGTGTGCATGACTGCATGGAGATCGCCACGCCTCCAATATATACTACAAAGAAAAAATGTGGGGGATTCAGTCAGCACAACCTTGTATGCACGTGCACATCACTATGGCGAAATACACATACAAACGCAAAAACACAAATGCAATAGCACTCTGCAACCAGCACTCTGCCCTGCCTCTATGCTGGATGTTGAATGAGGCATTGGTGTACATTTTGGCCAAAGCGTAATAAGCCACTCACCACGTCAAGGTCGCCTCTATGAGTGGTCCCTAACACTAGTTCCTACCTGTTTATGGGCCATGATAGCCACACAAAGTCCAGGTGATAGCCACACAAAGTCCAGGGAGCGCAGGTACAGCATGCACGCCAGGCACACTCTGCTTTTAACCCCGTCCAGTGCCTTGACAGCTTTCATCGGATCCAGGGATGCAAGTACCAACATGCATGCTGAGCCCACAATATACTTCTCCTGGAGCCAAATGGCTACTGGTAGGCGCTGTAAAAGTAGACTCAGTTTTATACTGACTTTAAAACCAGCCTCCAGGGCAGACTAACTGGTCAGGTGTGCATGACTGCATGGAGATCGCCACGCCTCCAATATATACTACAAAGAAAAAATGTGGGGGATTCAGTCAGCACAACCTTGTATGCAGGTGCACATCACTATGGCGAAATACACATACAAACGCAAAAACACAAATGCAATAGCACTCTGCAACCAGCACTCTGCCCTGCCTCTATGCTGGATGTTGAATGAGGCATTGGTGTACATTTTGGCCAAAGCGTAATAAGCCACTCACCACGTCAAGGTCGCCTCTATGAGTGGTCCCTAACACTAGTTCCTACCTGTTTATGGGCCATGATAGCCACACAAATTCAAGAAATTAATGACATTCGTTTACCTGTCTGCTAGGTATAGCAGTGGTATATCACACCTAAAAATTGGTGAATTTCACCCGAAAATGTAACAGACAAATTAGTGACTTTTTTTACCTGTCTACTAGGTATAGCAGTGGTATATCACACCCAAAAATTGGTGAATTTCACCCGAAAATGTAACAGACAAATTAGTGAAATGTTACCTGTCTACTAGGTAGAGCAGGGGTATATCACACCCAAAAATTGGTGAATTTCACCCGAATATGTAACAGACAAATTAGTGAAATTACATAAAATAAAATACGTACAAAAAAAATAAATAATAATAACTTGATTTATGAGGTGGAGGTCCATATGGAGTAGGAGTTTGAGGAGGCGGTAGACGTAGCGGTGTAGGTGAAAGTGGCGGTGGAGTAGGACGAGGAAGCCAACACTGGTTTTTGGTTGTAATTTAAAAAAAATAATAAAATTTTTAAATTAGGGTACACTCCAAAAGAGTGTGAAATATCCAAAATACAAGAATGAGCAATTGCGCTGTAGTATAACAATGGCTGGTTAAGGCCGGTATACATGTCTATTCTGCACAAGGTACGGACAAGTCCTGTGGGATCCATGCCTGGTTCATTTTAATGAACATGAGCTTGTCCACATTGGCTGTGGACAGGCGGCTGCGCTTGTCTGTGATAACGCCCCCTGCCGTGCTAAACACACGTTCAGACAATACACTGGCTGCAGGGCAGGCCAGCACCTTCAAGTCGTAAAGGGCAAGCTCAGGCCAATTTGGAGACCCAGAAATTGAAGGGGGCAGACCCGTCATTCAGTACGTGTAGGCGTGTGCACACATACTGCTCCACCATATTGGTGAAATGCTGGCTCCTGCTAAGACAATTCATATCAGCTGGTGCTGCTGGTTGTTGTGGCGTGGTGACAAAGCTTTTGCACATTTTGGCCATGCTAACCCTGCCTTCTGAGGTGCTAGTGGTGTCCCAGCTGCATTGGCGACCTCTTCCTCCTCCTCTGCCTTCGCCTTGTGCTTCCACTGTGCCCCCGCTGTCATGTGGGAATGCCACCAGCAGCGCGTCTACCAGCGTGCGCTTGTACTCGCGCATCTTACGATCACGCTCCAGTAACAGAATTAAGAACGGTACATTGTCCTTGTAACGGGTATGTAAAGGGTATTTTTTAAAGCCCAGAAAATTATAGCTGTATTTCTAGCTTAAATTGCACACTGACTAATGCAGCAGAGGCCCAAGATGGAGGGTATTGCCAAAAATGGATGTCTTTTATAACCCAGAAAATTATTGAATTATTTCCAGCTTGTTTTTAACAATCACAGATGCAGCAAAGGCTACAATATTAAGTACTTTGCCCAAAATGGGTGTTTTTTTTTACTAACAGAATATCACAGCAGTATCTAAAGCGTGTATCTCACACTGACAGATGCAGCAAAGGCTGTAAAATTGAGTATTTTGCCCAAAAAGGGTGTTTTTTAAAACCCAGAAAATGATAGCTGTATTTCTAGCTTAAATTGCACACTAACTAATGCGGCAGAGGCCCCAGATGGAGGGTATTGCCAAAAATGGGTGTTTTTTAAAACCCAAAAAATTATTGAAGTATTTCAAGCTTGTTTTAACAATAACAGATGCAGCAAAGACTGCAATATTAAGTAGTTTGCCCAAAAAGGGTGTTTTTTTCATAACAGAATATGACAGCACTATATAACACACGTACAGATGCAGACAAGGCCACAAATTAAGTATTTAGCAAAAAATTTGTGTTTTTTTTTTAATGCCAGAATAGCATAGCAGTATCTAAAGCGAGTATCTCCCACTGACAGATGCAGACAAGGCCGCAAATTAAGTATTTCGCCCTAAATGGGTGTTTTTTAAAACCCAGAAAATTATAGCTGTATTTCTAGCTTAAATTGCACAATGACTAATGCGGCAGAGGCCCCAGATGGAGGGTATTGCCAAAAATAGTTGTTTTTTTTAAAACCCAGAAAATCATTTAAAGGGATTCTGTCACCAAGTTTTAGGCTATAGAGCTGCGGACATGCACGGCTAGATTGCCGCTAGCATGTCTGCAATATACCTGTCCTCTAGGGCTGTGTGCTTTTATTTTCTTTAAAAAAGGATTTTAGAGATATGTAAATTAGTCTTGTAAGGTGCCCAAGGGTCTGTACGAACCTTCCTGGTGCCCAGCCACGCCCGCCTGTGAAGGAGCCCCGCACCGCCTATGTCCTCCGAATCTCCTCCTTTCATCACCGATAGATTGCCGTAATCTCGCGATGCGCGAGCTCGCGCATGCGCAGTGCCGGTATAGTGTTCCTTCCCTGTGCTGGCATCAGCATCAGGGAAGGAACTGTGCATGCGCGAGCTCGCGCATCGCGAGATTACAGCAATCTATCGGTGACGAAAGGAGGAGATTCGGAGGATATAGGCGGTGCTGGGCTCCTTCACAGGCGGGTGTGGCTGGGCACCAGGAAGGTTCGTACAGACCCTTGGGCACCTTACAAGACTAATTTACATATCTCTAAAATCCTTTTTTAAAGAAAATAAAAGCACACAGCCCTATAGGACAGGTATATTGCGGACATGCTAGCGGCGATCTAGCCGTGCATGTCCGTATCTCTATAGCCTAAAACTTAGTGACAGAATTCCTGTAAGTATTTCAAGCTTGTTTTTAACAATCACAGATGCAGCAAAGGCTGCAATATTAAGTACTTTACCAAAATGGGTGTTTTTTTTACTAACATAATATGATAGCAGTATATAACGCTTTAATTTCACACGTACAGATGAGCAAGGGCTGTAAAATTTAGTATTTTGCCCAAAAAGGGTATTTTTTAAAACCCAGAAAATTATTGCTGTATTTCTAGCTTAAATTGCACACTGACAAATGCTGCAAAGGCACCAGATGTAGGATATTGTCAAAAATGGGTGTTTTTTTAAACCCAGATTATTATTGCAGTATTTCAAGCTTGGATTTGAATGTCACAAAAGTACAAATGCTGTGCTGGTGCACTGAGCTTTCATAAAATGGCCACTGCCGCCCACCTAACTAACAGACAGATAAAAGTTAATTTTCTCTGTCACAAGGCTCAGGGCAGGGTAAAAAGATTGTGCACTGCACCCAGAAAACTAAATCTATGTAGATCGCTTAGTTAACAAGCACTTCAGATTAAAGATTCTTTCCTATTCTCTCCCTCACAGCAGCAGAATCCTATCCCTACACTAAGCACAGCAGAGTGACGTGCAGCGCTACGTGACTCCAGCTTATATAGATGCTGGGTCACAAGCTGCACTGGCCAATCACAGCCATGCCAATAGTAGGCATGGCTGTGATGGCTTCTAAGGGCACAGAGTTAAACGCTTGTTGTTTGGCTGCTCTGCAGCCTTTCAAAAAGAGCCAATAAATCGCCAAACACCGAACCCAAACTTTTAATAAAATGTTCGGGTCCGGGGTCCAAAAATCCTAAAGTTCGGTATGAACCCGAACTTTACAGTTTGGGTTCGCTCAACACTAAAGACAGTTTAAAAAAAGAACCTGACCATTTAAAACATTAGGGGTGAGGTTCTGCTGCTGAGCTGAACCTCTAAAACATTAGGGGCGAGTGCCTGATGCTGATCTGACCATCTAAAACATTAGGGCTGAGGCTCTGCTGCTGAGCTGACCCTCTAAATCATTAGGGGTGAGGGCCTGCTGCTGATCTGACTATCTAAAACATTAGGGCTGAGGGTCTTCTGCTGAGCTGACCCTCTAAAACATTAGGGGCGAGGGCCTGCTGCTGATCTGACCATCTAAAACATTAGGAGCGAGGGCCTGCTGCTGAGCTGACCATCTAAAACATTATGGGCGAGGGCCTGCTAGCGACCCTCTAAAACTTTAGGGGTGAGGGTCTGCTGCTAAGCTGGCCCTCTAAAATATTATGAGCGAGGGCAGCCTAATAAGCATGTTGATATGATGATGGAGGAGGAGGAGGAGAAAAGGAAGATTGAACCATATACCCTGTTTTGTGGTGGAAGGGGTGCATGGGAATACAGTTTATTCAATACACCATAAAAGCCACATTTAAAGTGCCTCTATGTTCAGCCGCTTTCCTCTGGTGGACTAGAGAAGTCAGGGGCAATCCAGGCCTTGTTCATTTTGATAAGAGTCAACCTGTCAGAATTTTCAGTTGACAGTCGGATGCGCTTATCAGTTATTATGCCCCCAGCAGCACTAAATACCCGCTCTGACAAAACGCTGGCGGCAGGGCATGCCAGCACCTCCAAGGCAAAGAGCGCCAGTTTGTGCCACGTGTCCAGCTTGGACACCCAATAGTTGTAAGGCACAGAGGGATCACTGAGGACGCTGACACAGTCTGCTACGTACTCCTTCACCATCTTCCAAAACTTTTCCCTCCTTGTGACACTAGGCCGCGCATCAGGGTGAGGGTTCTGGCGGGGTGTCATGAAACTGTCCCAGGCCTTGGAGAGTGTTACCCTGCCTCTGTTGGAACTGCTGTGTGTTCCCCTCGTCTCCCCTCCTCGGTTGCCCAAGGAACTACGTACTCTGCCACCAGTGTTGTCAGCTGGAAATTTTGGGAGCAATTTATCCACAAGGACCTTCTGGTATTCCACCATTTTGCTAGTTCTCTCCACCACAGGAATGAGAGATGAGAAGTTCTATTTATAGTGGGGGTCGAGAAGGGTGAACAACTCGTAATTGGTGTTGGCCAAAATGCATATAACGCGAGGGTCACGGGAAAGGCAGCATAACATATAGTCAGCCATGTGTGCCAGAGTCCCAACAGACAAGACTTCGCTGTCCTCATCAGGAGGATGACTCTCAATCCCCTCATCCTCTTTCTCCTCTTCAGCCCATCCAGGCTGAACAGATGGAATAAACCTGCTATGGGTACTACCCTCTGTAGCGGAGGCAACCATCTCCTGCTCCTCCTCCTCATCATCATTCAATTTGCACTGAGAAGACGAACTGAGGGTAGTCTGGCTATCACCCTGTGCACTGTCTTCTCTCATTTCCACCTCTTCCACATGCAAAGCGTCCGCCTTTATTGTGAGCAGCGAGCGTTTCAGTAGACACAGAAGTGGGATGGTTCCAGCGCGTGCAGTCGGTGATCTGGCAATTGCAAGCGCTGCTGCAGCATTGCCAGACAGGCGGCAGCTGTATATGACTTTCAGAAATGGGCACAAATGTGGCGCACCTTCACCAGTAGCTCAGACAAATTGGGGTAAGTATTGAGAAACCGCTGAACCACTAAGTTGAACACGTGGGCTAGGCATGGTATGTGTGTGAGCTTGCCGAGTTCCAAAAGCGCCACCAAGTTACGGCCACTATAAGACACAACCATGCCTGGTTGTAGGTTGAGTGGCGAAAGCCACAGCTCAGTCTGGTCCCTTATACCCTGCCACAGCTCTGCGGCGGTGTGCTGTTTGTCACCTAAGCAAAATAGTTTCAGCACGGCCTGTTGATGCTTCCCCACTGCAGTGCTACA
Source organism: Bufo bufo (assembly GCF_905171765.1). Lineage (NCBI taxonomy): Eukaryota > Metazoa > Chordata > Amphibia > Anura > Bufonidae > Bufo > Bufo bufo. The sequence continues at coordinate 288,232,362 of NC_053390.1, read as the reverse complement.
CTGCTTCCAGCTACTGACTGATTCAGAGGTGGAGGTGGAGGCAGGGCCGGTACAAGGCAGGGGCCGAAGGAGCGGGTGCCCTGGGCGCTACCATTTGCGGACAGGAGGGGGGCGCAGGTGAAGTGCCAGCCACGGCCCCCCCCTACATCATGCTGTGCCCCCCCATGTGCCCCCCCAACTAAAATGACCCCCCCCCAAGTGAGCAGCCGCCGCCGGGCACAGGGAGATGAGCGCTTCCATTGCGCTCATCTCCATTGTAAACTGTCTGTGCCAGCGGAGGTGCAGGGGAGGGAGAGGCGTGTCCCTTCCCTTTCCTCTGATAGGCTGCAGGCAGGCACCGAAGTGGAGGAGAGGCCCCGCCCCCTAATTACTCCTGTTTACCTTTCTAAAGCTAAAGGACCTTTGATGATGTCATCACAGGTCCTGTAAGGGAACTGCACAGTGTAAAGTGTAGTTCCCAGGTTAGAACAGTGCATCTGCCAGGACCTGTGATGACATCATCTTCAACATCACAGGTCCTGCAGAATCTAGCAAAGGAACTGCACCAAAAATGGTGTAGTTCCTAGGTTTCAAAGGTACATCTGCCAGGACCTGTGATGACATCATCACAGGTCCTTCAACCCCTAACAGCAAGTATTAAAAGTTCACAAGCAGCTCTGTATTGATCCATACAGACTGGAATGGAGAGGTAAGAGGAGGTCCTCCACTTTTCATCATTTACCCCCCCCCCCCCCTCCATGCCCTGTTTTTACTCATTGCTCACTCATGTATACTACTTCAGACAGTTACCACTACCTCATGTACCTCACAGTGACTATAATGCATAACTGACCACATATTTCTATAAACACTGCATCTACAGTATTATACCTTCTATGTGTCACATCAATACACTGCTCTGTATATATATATATATATATATATATACACACACATACATGCACACACACTGCATATATTACACAGTATTATACATGCAATATGTACAGATATATAGTATATACCGCAGTGCACTGATATGTGAGGTATGAGGTATAATAGATGCTGTGTGTACAGATATCAGTACACTTCTGTATATACTATATATGTGAGGTACGAGGTATAATAGATGCAGTGTGTACAGATATATAGTATATACAGCAGTGTACTGATATGTGAGGTACGAGGTGTCAATACACTGCTGTATTTACTATATACCTGTACACACTGCATCTATTATACCTCGTACCTCACATATTACACTACTGTATATACTGTATACACTGCATATATTATACCCCGTACCTCACATATCAGTACACTGCTGTATATACTATATACCTGTACACACTGCATCTATTATACCCTGTACCTCACATATCAGAACACTAGGGAATATACTATATACCTGTACACACTGCATCTATTATACCGCGTACCTCACATAACTGTACACTGCTGTATATAATATACATCTGCATCTATTATACCTCTTTTGTGTGCCAGGGCTGTTTTGTAATCCCATTCCGGCCCTGATGGCATAAATTATAAAACGCAGCAGCAAGAATAGTTCATGGAACAAAGGGAGGGGCTATAAAAGGGGAATGGGGGCCCAATTTAGATTCCTGCTATGGGGCCCAGTGATTTTTATGTACGCCCCTGGCTGCAGGCACTAGGCCGGCAGCCTATCAGAGGCCGGCGCAATGACGTCATCGTGCCGCCTGAGCCTTACATTACAGCGTGGGACACAGGAAGAGGCTGCATCGCATCCGCAAACAATATACAGGCTGCATCGCATGCGCAAACGTTATACAGGAGATGTAGCGCAGGTAATGTCGCTGTCGCCAGCGGCAAAAATATTAAACTGAATGTCACTGATATTTAGGATGTGTAAACATTATACAGGAGATGTGGCACAGGTAATGTTGCTGTCACCAGCGGCGAAGAAATTAAACTGAATGTCACTGATATTTGGGATGTGCAAATGTTATACAGGAGATGTAGTGCAGGTAATGTCGCTGTCACTAGCGGCGAAAAAATTTAACTAAATGTCACTGATATTTAGGATGCGCAAACGTTATACAGGAGATGTAGCGCAGGTAATGTCGCTGTCACCAGCGGCAAAAATATTAAACTGAATGTCACTGATATTTAGGATGTGCAAACGTTATACAGGAGATGTAGCGCAGGTAATGTTGCTGTCACCAGCAGCGAAAAAATTTAACTGAATGTCACTGATGTTTAGGATGTGCAAGCGTTATACAGGAAATGTAGTGCAGGTAATGTTGCTATCACCTGCGGTGAGAAAATGAAACTGAATGTCACTGATATTTAGGATGTGCAAATGTTATACAGGAGATGTAGTGCAGGTAATGTCGCTGTCACCAGCGGCGAAAATATTAATCTAAATGTCACTGATATTTAGGATGTGCAAACGTTATACAGGAGATGTAGAGCAGGTAATGTCGCTGTCACCAGCGGCAAAAATATTAAACTGAATGTCACTGATATTTAGGATGTGCAAACGTTATGCAGGAGATGTAGCGCAGGTGATGTTGCTGTCACCAGAAGCGAAAAAATTAAACTGAATGTCACTGATGTTTAGGATGTGCAAGCGTTATACAGGAAATGTAGTGCAGGTAATGTTGCTATCACCAGCGGTGAGAAAATTAAACTGAATGTCACTGATATTTAGGATGTGAAAACGTTATACAGGAGATGTAGCGCAGGTAATGTCGCTGTCACCAGCGGCAAAAATATTAATCTGAATGTCACTGATATTTAGGATGTGCAAACGTTATACAGGAGATGTAGAGCAGGTAATGTCGCTGTCACCAGTGGCAAAAATATTAAACTGAATGTCACTGATATTTAGAATGTACGAACGTTATACAGGAGATGTAGCGCAGGTAATGTCGCTGTCACCAGCAGCAAAAAAATTAAACTGAATGTCACTGATATTTAGGACTAGCTGAAGGACCCAGCTTCGCTCAGGTATATTTAATCTTTTTCATTTAATGTTTCTATGTGTCGTTAAAAGATATCAACACTATCCACTATAACAGTGACATCTACAGCACCCCGCTCCCAAAACAGTGACCTCCACAGCCCCCTACCCCTTAACACTGACCCCCCCCCACAGTGCCCTGTCCCTTAAAATTGGACCTCCACAGCAGCCTTCCCCTTTAACAGTGACTTTAACAGCATACCACCCCATTGACAGTGACCTCCACAGGGGCACGCCCCCTTATAAGTGGCCTTTACTGGATCGGGCGCATGTCCTTTTGAACAGCTCACTCTAAGACAGCAGCACTGTACTGTCTGAGTGTGAGCTGCAGGGAGAAAGTCACCCTCCCTCCCACCTCTGCAGCTGACAGAAGTTTATTTTTACCTTCTTTTTTTTCAATCTCAGTTGGCTGAGGAGTCGGAGGGGGCATGGTCTAACCGGATCAGGGGCGTGTCCTTTTGAACAGCTCACTCTAAGACAGCAGCACTGTTTTGTCTGAGTGAGAGCTGCAGGGAGAAAGTCAAAAGACTAAACTTTCCCTTTTAGTGCAGGATGCGGTGTTTTACACAGAAAATCATAATAACTAGTGTCCCTAGGACTGAATTACACCTGTTAATCCTGCACCTACCTCTATTCCTAAGACTTAACTTTTATTAATATACTCTGCCCTAACCCCTGAAGACGCCGGTACACGGCGAAACATGTTGGGGGGCAGCGTGAAGCTCTAGTTTTAAAACAGTACATTGTCACAGCCAAGTAGTACAGGGACAATTCAAACACAGTTGCCCACACTATACTGGCAGCGCGCAGCCAGAGAGGCACTAGCGAATTCTACCCTGGATCAATAAAGCTGGTTGGGAGATTCCCAATAGGAAATCAAATAGATGAAATGGTTGTGATGCACTGGAAATTTTAATATTTAGCTAGTTATTATCAGTAGTATTAGGAGTATATTAATAAAAGTTAAGTCTTAGGAATAGAGGTAGGTGCAGGATTAACAGGTGTAATTCAGTCCTAGGGACACTAGTTATTATGCAGGGAGAAAGTCACCCTCCCTCCCACCCCTGCAGCTGACAGAAGTAGATTTTTACCTTTATTTTTTTCAATCCCCTTCGGCTCAGGCGTCTGGGGGGCGTGGCTTAGCGGGCCCGGGGGCGGGGTTTTAACTCTTTTGAGGGTGGACACATTGTGGCAGGGGGGCGTGTCTAGGCTCCTTCCTGCAAGAGTGACGCCCCTCTAAGCACCTTACTGGCTCATTTGCATACCAAATAAACTGGATTTTCAGAGGATAAAAACATCTATTGCTGGAACAAAGGCACATCTTGAAATAAGGTACTAAGTGCTATTAGGCCATGGCTTTACTTCAATAGCAATTATCCTTGTGACAGATTTCCTTTAAAGCTCTCCTACAGCAGGAGATAAATGGCTGGATTGCTATGGAACCCTGGAGTAAAACTGTGTATGTGGAGACTGGAGGACCTGCGCGCTTCTATTGGCTGAAAATGGTCATGTGACTAATGCATTTTGTGGGAATATCTCAGGAACGGTACGTCCTAGATAGCTGAGACCTGGTCTAAAACCTTCCCGGACACCTGATGTACAGTACAGACCAAAAGTTTGGACACACCTTCTCATTCAAAGAGTTTTCTTTATTTTCATGACTATGAAAATTGTAGATTCAAACTGAAGGCATCAAAACTATGAATTAACACATGTGGAATTATATACATAACAAACAAGTGTGAAACAACTGAAAATATGTCATATTCTAGGTTCTTCAAAGTAGCCACCTTTTGCTTTGATTACTGCTTTGCACACTCTTGGCATTCTCTTGATGCGCTTCAAGAGGTAGTCCCCTGAAATGGTTTTCACTTCACAGGTGTGCCCTGTCAGGTTTAATAAGTGGGATTTCTTGCCTTATAAATGGGGTTGGGACCATCAGTTGCGTTGAGGAGAAGTCAGGTGGATACACAGCTGATAGTCCTACTGAATAGACTGTTCGAATTTGTATTATGGCAAGAAAAAAGTAGCTAAGTAAAGTAAAACGAGTGGCCATCATTACTTTAAGAAATGAAGGTCAGTCAGTCAGCCGAAAAATTGGGAAAACTTTGAAAGTAAGGGCTATTTGACCATGAAGGAGAGTGATGGGGTGCTAGGCCAGATGACCTGGCCTCCACAATCACCGGACCTGAAACCAATCGAGATGGTTTGGGGTGAGCTGGGCCTCAGAGTGAAGGCAAAAGGGCCAACAAGTGCTAAGCATCTCTGGGAACTCCTTCAAGACTGTTGGAAGACCATTTCAGGGGACTACCTCTTGAATCTCATCAAGAGAATGCCAAGAGTGTGCAAAGCAGTAATTAAAGCAAAAGGTGGCTACTTTAAAGAACCTAGAATATGATATATTTTCAGTTGTTTGACACTTGTTTGTTATGTATATAATTCCACATGTGTTAATTCATAGTTTTGATGCCTTCATAGTCATGAAAATAAAGAAAACTCTTTGAATGAGGTGTGTCCAAACTTTTGGTCTGTACTGTACATGTGTGCCAAATTTCGTGATTGTAAATGCGACGGTGTGGATTTCTTTAGCAGACATACACACACACACACATACACTCAGCTTTATATATTAGATGTGCAAACGTTATACAGGAGATGTAGAGCAGGTAATGTCGCTGTCACCAGCGGCGAAAAAATTTAACTGAATGTCACAGATATTTAGGATGCGCAAAAGTTATACAGGAGATGTAGCACAGGTAATGTCGCTGTCACCAGCGTCAAAAAAATTAAACTGAATGTCACTGAAATTTAGGATGCGCAAACATGCAGGAGATGCAGCGCAGGTAATGTCGCTGTCAGCAAATTGCGGCCAAACAATTGCGCTGAATGTCACAGATATTTAGGATACGCAAATGTAACACAACAGATGTAGCAGAGGTTGTGTCACTGTCAGCAGCGGCCAAACAATTGCACGCAATTTAGCGCAGGTTGCGCTAATAATATATGTTGCAGCCAGATAAAACAATAGTCCTTAAAAGGACTTTTGGGTCTCTAACACCTTTCAAGACAAAACCCTGCCTAAAAAAAAAATATTCCTGTCCCTACACTAAGAAAATATATAATACAGCCTTTAGTACGTTGCCTTTCTTTTGGTGCGTCGCGAGTTCCAATAGTGAAGTGGCTAATGTTCACATCTATAGACGCGTTTTCTTTAAATGGACCGCGCTGCTCCAGGACAAAGCTGAAAAATCCTCCCTTCCAGATCTCACAGAAATTTCGTGGACATGGGTAAGCGGTCAGTTCACTCGGATTCACCTTTCCTCTGGGGAACCTTATGAGAAATCAAGGTGCCGCAAATAGTGAAGTACAATCACAAAAATTCCAACTGCAAGGCTTTATTGTACTTACAAGATGGATATGGTAACAAGCAGTATACACAATTCACCCGACCCGGGTTTCGCTTTAGGAAGCTTCATCAGGGGTATCTCCTCCGCCTACCTAGAGGCGGTCTTTATATACCTGCCAGTGATAAGCTAACACACCTCCTTAAAATCATCATAGCCCTTACGGCTCAATACAAAAATAAAAATCCATAAGATACATAAAATACATTCATAAAACACATATTACAAAAGGACCTCCCTCGGGTCACCAAATTACTGGTTAGCTGAACATTACAAACATATCTGGACTGATCCAGACTAATCGCATATAATCGAGTGCCATGCGATCATATCCGGAACTATCCCACATGATCGCATAACACCCTCATGACTAGCACCAACATTCTCATGGTTAACACAGGGACATATCTGGACTGATCGCATATGATCGCATAAAATAGCTTGATTGCATAACATTCTCATACTTAGCATTAACACTCCAATGATTAATACGCAAACATATCTGGACTGGTCGCATCTGATCACATAACATTCTTAACACTACCCGCCCACCCCATGAAGAGTATCTAACCAATGCTAAAAGCGCACCTCCTGGAGGCTATCCCCTTATTCATAGATAGCTGAACATGTCGCCACCCACATAGTTAGTTACAACCATTGATCAGTTATAAAAAGAAAGAGGGATATACCTAGGACCGCCCTCCTTCATTCATTGCTGTCCTACGTGCCATGCCTCACATGGTACAATCCCACCAATGGGGATATCAGAAGTCACATTACTTATTTCAGCCAGTAACAGCTTCACACATCATGGGACCGCCCTCCAGTAGTAGTTTACACACCATGGGACCGCCCTCCTTCATTCATGGATGGCCACTCATCTACCCCCACGAGATCCTTCCCCACCAATGGTAGAGTACATCTCCTGGGGCCGCCTCCCTCCATCCAAGAATGACTGAACACATCACGATCCACATGATTGCCTCCAATAAGATGCGATTACTCCCTCACTACTGCCACAGATCTTAACATGGCCAGAACAGGGATTACAGAAAATTCTCTCAGGTGAGACAGGGTTTCAAATCAAATTCCACATTCATCCCTTTTGGTTGCAGTGAATCCATCTGGTAGATCCATTCAACCTCCCTCCTGTTGATCGGCTCGACGGAGTTCCCTCCCCGCCAATGTGGTTTAACCAACTCAACCCCTGCAAATGACAGGCCACTAGGGTCTTTCTGATGTTTGATTTTAAAATGCATCGAGACACTATGTGTCCCTTTCTGATGTTTCGAACATGTTCCTGAATTCTCACTTTCAGTTTTCGCATGGTGCGGCCCACATACTAGAGGCCACACGGGCACTCCAGCATGTAGACCACCCCTACACTTTCACATGTGATGGATCTTTTTATTTTATAATCCTGACCCTTCTGATTGGAATGTACAATCTGAGTATCCCTCTTTCTTTTTTCTCTCTTCCTGTTACAGCACGGCAGACAGAACCCACACCAGGTGAATTTGTTCCCTTTCCTAACACTCTCAGAGTGTGAGGAGCTATGCACCAGTTTAGTCCATAAACTTGGTGCTTTTCTAAAAATCACATTTGGATGTTCCGGGATGTCCTTCCCTAATACTGGGTCATTTTTTAGGGTTGGCCAATTCTTCCTTATTATATTTTTAATTATTCCAGCCTGGACATTATACTGTGTGAGGAAGGAAAATTGGAAGTCTTTTTTTGCTCTCCCCGAGAATCCCTCTCCTACATTTTCTCTCTACTTCTTCTCTACATTTCTCTAAATCCTCTCTACAGTATCCTTTCTCCAGAAACCGCTCACTGATAACCTCACTTTGCGCTCTAAAATCTTCATCCTTTTTGCAATTACGGTGGACCCTTTTTAATTGACCCTTGGGTATATTCTTCAACCAAGGGGTGTAATGGCAACTGGAGGTATCTATATAACCATTGACGTCAGTCTCCTTGAAGAACGTTTTGGTCTTCAGGTGGTTATCCTCCAGAAAGATTGTCAGGTCAAGGAAGTTAATGCTACTATTGCTGACTGTACTCGTAAAGGAGAGGTTCCATTGATTCATATTCAGATTGTTAATGAAATCTAAGAGACCCTGTCTCTCTCCCCTCCACACAATCAGACAGTCGTCAATAAACATCTTCCAGATTGTAAGTTCACCAAAAGCCGTTACTTTATTCAGGATGGGGCTGATGTTTTCTTTTTCCCAAGCCCCCATAAAAATATTAGCGAAACTGGGGGCGAATTTCGCCCCCATCGCCGTCCCTGTGCGCTGGAGATAGTAGTTATCTTTGTACCAGAAATAGTTATGGCAGAGGCAGAAGTCTACACAATCAAGGATAAACTTCCCCTGTACCTCCGTCATCAAGGGATCCTGTCTTAGCTCTTCCGCTATCGCTCCAAGGCCTAAATCCTTGGGGATTACTGTATACACTCACCTAAAGAATTATTAGGAACACCTGTTCTATTTCTTATTAATGCAATTATCTAGTCAACCAATCACATGGCAGTTGCTTCAATGCATTTAGAGGGGTGGTCCCGGTCAATACAATCTCCTGAACTCCAAACTGAATGTCAGAATGGGAAAAAAAGGTGATTTAAGCAATTTTGAGCGTGGCATGGTTGTTGGTGCCAGACGGGCCGGTCTGAGTATTTCACAATCTGCTCAGTTACTGGGATTTTCACACACAACCAATTCTAGGGTTTACAAAGAATGGTGTGAAAAGGGAAAAACATCCAGTATGCGGCAGTCCTGTGGGCGAAAATGCCTTGTGGATGCTAGAGGTCAGAGAAGAATGGGCCAACTGATTCAAGCTGATAGAAGAGCAACATTGACTGAAATAACCACTCGTTACAACCGAGGTACGCAGCAAAGCATTTGTGAAGCCACAACACGAACAACCTTGAGGCGGATGGGCTACAACAGCAGAAGACCCCACCGGGTACCACTCATCTCCTCTACAAATAGGAAAAAGAGGCTACAATTTGCACGAGCTCACCAAAATTGGACTGTTGAAGAAAAATGTTGCCTGGTCTGATGAGTCTCGATTTCTGTTGAGACATTCAAATGGTAGAGTCCGAATTTGGCGTAAACAGAATGATCCTCTGATGGCTACTTCCAGCAGGATAATGCACCATGTCACAAAGCTCGAATCATTTCAAATTGGTTTCTTGAACATGACAATGAGTTCACTGTACTAAAATGGCCCCCACAGTCACCAGATCTCAACCCAATAGAGCATCTTTGGGATGTGGTGGAACGGGAGCTTCGTGCCCTGGATGTGCATCCCTCAAATCTCCATCAACTGCAAGATGTTATCCTATCAATATGGGCCAACATTTCTAAAGAATGCTATCAGCACCTTGTTGAATCAATGCCACGTAGAATTAAGGCAGTTCTGAAGGCAAAAGGGGGTCCAACACCATATTAGTATGGTGTTCCTAATGATTCTTTAGGTGAGTGTATAACGATGTTACGTCGACTGTTGCTAACCACATATTATCAGGGCAAGCACCAAGTCCTTTGATTAGATTTAGGATTAATTTTTGTATTGAGCCGTAAGGGCTATGATGATTTTAAGGAGGTGTGGTAGCTTATCACTGGCAGGTATATAAAGACCGCCTCTAGGAAGGCGGAGGAGATACCCCTGATGAAGCTTCCTAAAGCGAAACCCGGGTCGGGTGAATTGTGTATACTGCTTGTTACCATATCCATCTTGTAAGTACAATAAAGCCTTGCAGTTGGAACTTTTGTGATTGTACTTCACTATTTGCGGCACCTTGATTTCTCATAAGGTTCCCCAGAGGAAAGGTGAATCCGAGTGAACTGACCGCTTACCCATGTCCACGAAATTTCTGTGAGATCTGGAAGGGAGGATTTTTCAGCTTTGTCCTGGAACAGCGCGGTCCATTTAAAGAAAACCTGTCCCTACACTGTCTATCCCTTCTGCTGCAGCTCTCCCTGACTAAGACTGAGCCGAACCACGTCATGACGCGTTCCGGCCAGCCAATTACTGTAATGCCAGTAACCAACACGGCTACGGCATTACAGTGAATGCCAGTACTTCCCTGCATGTTTATTGGCTGCGTAGCAGCCAACAAACGTGCGGGGAGGAGACTCGAGCATCGAGCTTGAACACATCGCAATGCTCGAGTCAAAATTGTGTTCGGACGAGCATACTCGCCCAACACTAGTGGAGATGGCAGCAGCATGAGGAGACCACAGAATGGCAAGGGGACATAGTGTGGAGATGGCAGCATCAGGAGACCACAGAGTTGCAAGGTGATATAGTTTGGAGGTGGCGGCAGCATCAGGAGGCGACAGAGTGGCATAGCGTGGAGATGGAAGCAGCAGCAGGATACCACAGAGTGGCAAGGTGACAGTGTGGAGATGACAGCAGCATGAGGAGACCACATAGTGGCAAGGTGACATAGCGTGGAGATGGCAGCAGCAGGATACCACAGAGTGCAAGGTTGACATAGTGTGGAGATGACAGCAGCATGAGGAAACCACAGAGTGGCAAGATGACATAGTGTGGAGATAGCAGCAGCATGAGGAGGCTACAGAGTGGCAAGATGACATAGTTTGGAGGTGGCGGCAGCATCAGGAGACCACAGAGTGGCAAGGTGACATAGTGTGGATATGGCAGCAGCAGCAGCAGCAGGATACCATAGAGTGGCAAGGTGACATAGTGTGGATATGGCAGCAGCATGAGGAGGCCACAGAGTGGCAAGGTGACATAGTTTGGAGGTGGCGGCAGCATCAGGCCACAGAGAGGCAAGGTGACATAGTGTGGAGATGGCAGCAGCATGAGGAGACCACAGAGTGGCAAGGTGACATAGTGTGGAGATGGAAGCAGCAGGATACCACAGAGTGGCAAGGTGACATAGTGTGGAGATGGCAGAAGCATGAGGAGACCACAGAGTGGCAAGGTGACATAATGTGGATATGGCAGCAGCAACTGCATCAGAAGACCACAAATTGACCCGGTAATAGAGTGGGGCAGCAATACTAGTACCCGCTGATGAAGTTGGGTGCAAGAAGGAGAACTTGGCATCAGATGTGTAGCATCAGGCGGGTTGCAGCATCAGAGTAGTAGCTGAGGCAGGTAGTCAGAAGAAACTGGTTTCTTTTATCAAAGTGTTGGTGTGGCACCATGGATGATCTAGTCTGATGCATCAGGAATTGGTGGTTGGAAATCCTGGCTGATCCACGCCTGATTCATCTTGACAAAGGTCAGTCTCTCCATATTTTGGGTGAACAGGTGAGTTCTCCTTGGGGTAACTATGGCCCCCGCCGCACTAAATACTCGCTCTGATGCCACATTACTGGCCGGGCAGGACAGCTTTTCCAGGGCAAACTCTGCTAGTTGGGGCCACAAATCCAGTTTAGCTACCCAGTAGTCCAGCGGATCTTCAATGTGGGGTGGCAGGGTGCTGTCCAAGTATGCCACCACCTGTTGGTTCAGGTCCTGCTCCAGGTCTACCTGCTGCTGCTGGTGAGTAGTTTCTTCACTATGCAGGTAAAGAAAGCTACTCATCAGCGACTGTAGACTCAGGCTTCTGCTGATGGAGCTGGTACTGCTCCTGCCACCCCACCCCCTCCCCAGCAGCCATGGCAGTGGAACATGAGCGCAGAGGGCCCCCCGGTCAGACCTGCAAGAGGATGGACGATGGCGCAAATAGGCAGCGGCCAACTGACTTTTACCACATATAACTGCAGCGCTGAACTCTGCATGAAATTTGGTTTTCTACCGAAATAATTCACTAAATATTTTACTGCATATAAGTGCAGCGCTTAACTCTGAATCCAATTTTTTTTTTCCACCGAAATAATTCACTAAAGATTTTACCGCATATAACTGCAGCGCTTAACCCTGAATACAATTTGTTTTTTCACCGAAATAATTCACGAAAGATTTTACCGCATATAAGTGTAGCGCTGAATGCTGAATAAAATTTATTTTTCCATCAAAATACTTCAATAAAGATTTTACCACATATAACAGAGCACGGAGATGGAAAGGGTCTTCGGATTTCCCCCGCACTATACGGACGTCTCAGAAATGAACCGCTGCTCCTGACAGCAGCTCCTGGGAAAGTCATGGAGCGTCCTGGTCATCCGGCATCTATTCGCTCCGTTAAAGGATTATTTTGAAAGTGTGTAAAAGCCACACGGGGCCCCCACGCTGCAGATTTATCATGGAGACATCATGGAGATTTAACCGCATATAACCGCAGTGCTAAATGCTGAATAAATTTAGTTTTTCGACCAAAATACTTCAGTAAAGATTTTTCTTTTTTTACTGTAATACGCCCCTATACGCTTTCACCAGAAATAACTGTAACAGTGCAGTGTGTATATATTTGTATTTTTTTTTATGAAATACGTCCCTTTGCACTTTCAACAGAAATAACTGCAACAGTGCAGTGCATATATATTTTTCTTATTTTACAGAAATATGCCCCTATATGCTTTCACCAGATTTAACTGCAGAAATGCACTGAGAATATATATATATTTTTTAACTGTAATACGCCCTTATACGCTTTCACCAGGAATAACTGCAACCGTGCAGTGTGTATATATTTTTCTTATTTTACTGAAATACGCCACTATACGCTTTCACCAGAAATAACTGCAACAGTGCAGTGCGTATATATTTTTCTTTTTTTACTTTAATACGCCCCTATATGCTTTGACCAGAAATAACTGCAACACTGCAGTGCATATATATTTTACTTGATGTACTGTAATACACCCCTATACGCTTTCAACTGAAATAACTGCAGAAGTGAAATGTGTATATATTTTTCTTGTAGTACTGAATAAGATACTAAGATATAAGCCACTAAAGGCTTTCCAACATAACACTTGCAGCCCAATAACAAAAAGCTGGAATGACAGAGCTGTCTAATGGCTATTTGGATCCCCAAATAATCATTCCCTGCACTTGTAAATTGCTTTCCTATCAATGTCCCTAGTGCCTTCTGACGTCTCTCCCTGCACTAAAAGGCTGTGAAATGATTCCTCCCTATCTTTTCCCTGCACTTATAAATCCTTTTTTCATTTTTTTTTAAACATAGAGGTTTTTCCAATGGCTGTCCCTAGCGCCTTCACATGTCTGTCCCTGCACTCTGAACGCTGGAAAATGGCAGAATCTAAAATGGCTGCCGTATTTATAGGGCTGTGAAATCACAGGGCTGGCTGCTGATTGGCTGCATGCAGGCATGTCAATTTGGGTGATCCCGCCTTCCCAGAGTTTCATGCTCCATATCCTCAGTCCCTACACGTGTAGCCGCCATTTTAGGAAAACTGCGATTTATTAACACGAAGCTTGAGGAAATTCGCATTAGTTGAGAAATCAAATTTTCTATTATGTAAGCCTCACAAAATGATTTCAGATCTGAACTGGTCCTTAAAAAGTGGGTTTTGGAAATTTTCTGAAACTTCTTAGCCTTCTAACATCTCAAATTTTTTTAATTTCATTTACAAAATGATCCAAACATGAAGTAGACATATGGGAAATGTAAAGTAATACCTATTTTAGGAGGTATCACTATCTGTTTTAAAAGCAGAGAAATTAAAACTTAGAAAATTGCGAATTTTTCAATTTTTTTTGCAAATTTTGTATTTTTTTATAAATAAAAATGAAATATTTTGACTCAAATTTACCACTGTCGTGTAGTACAATATGTGACGAGAAAACAATCTCAGAATGGCTTGGATAAGTTAAAACGTTTTAAAGTTATCACCACATAAAGTGATACATGTCAGATTTGCAAAAATGGCCTGGTCCTTAAGGTGAAAAATGGCAAGGTCCTTAAAGAAGACCTTTCACTAGAATAAAACATCTAAACTAAGTATACAGACATGTAGAGTGGCGCCCAGGGATCTCCCTGCACTTACTGTTATACCTGGGCGCCGCTCCGTTCTCCCGGTATAGCCTCCGGTATCTTCATAGTTAGGCTCCACCCAGGGGAACCTGCCGGCGTCTCATTCTCCCATGCTGTAGCGCTGGCCAATCGCAGCGCTCAGCTCATAGCCTGAGAGAAAAAAAAGCCTCTCAGGCTATGAGCTGAGCGCTGCGATTGGCCAGCGCTACAGCATGGGAGAATGAGACGCCGGCAGGTTCCCCTGGGTGGAGCCTAACTATGAAGATACCGGAGGCTGTACCGGGCGAACGGAGCGGCGCCCAGGTATAACAGTAAGTGCAGGGAGATCCCTGGGCGCCGCTCTACATGTCTGTATAGTTAGTTTAGATGTTTTATTCTAGTGAAAGGTCCTCTTTAATGGGTTAAGTGTTTCTGTGTTGTCATTTTATGAGACCCTTCTTCGTTTCCTTACAGATTACAAAAATCTGTCCTGGTCATATGATTGATACACACATGCACACTTTCTTACAGGGACAGCACAGTTTTCAGAGTCTTGTAAATCAATTACCTTGTGCAAGGATCCCTACAGCAAACAAAGATCTTTAAAACTGGAACAACTGAGAAAAAGTTTGTTGTTATTAAAGGGGTTATTCCATCTTAGACAATGGGGCATATCGCTAGGATATGCCCCCATTGTCTGATAGGTGCGGCGCTGGCTCGGCTATTTCAGTCGGCCCCATAGAAATTAATGGGAGCGGTGGCCGCACATGCGCGGTGCGCTCCCATTCACTTCAATGGGAGAGGCAGGGAGCTGCGCCTGGTGGTGGATGGACCCCGGGAAACCCGGGATCCTCCAGCCACAACTCTCCCCGGCTCCGCTCGGCTATTTTCGGCGGCTCCATAGAAATGAATGGAGGGCGGCTGCGCATGCGTAGTGCGCCCTCCTCAACTTTCTCCGCTTCGTTCTCCTTGTAGGTGCGGGTCCCAGAGGTGGGACCCGCACCTATCAGACAATGGGGGCATATCCTAGCGATATGCGCCCATTGTCTAAGATGGGATAACCCCTTTAATGCATTGCAGGTACATGCAATCACATGAGCAATGTAAATAATAAAATGGTAATTTATAAAGAAAGACCATATGCAAAAATAAATATTGCACAGAATATTTTAACCTGGAGTTTCCATAGTTGCCGTGGAAAAGCTCTATGTTGTGCATAACACATGCAATCAGGTGAATTTCTGTAAATGGGAATGTATAAAATGTTTACATATGTAACAGTTAGTTCATAAATAAACTTCAGAGTGAGCGCACTAACCTGCACTAGCTTAATATTTTCTAAGGGGGATTCATATAAAATAAAATTTATGTAAAAATATGTTTATTGCACCCCAGTAGGCTTGAGTGAATCGCACTTTGGATCATAGATCCGAAGTCAATTTGTTCAAAAACTTTGTTTTGAATGCTGTTTCCGTACAGTATTAAAATGAATTGGCTCGTCTCGCCCGAAGTCACGCAAGACTTTGGTGAATTACTACTGTATTTATATCTGCGTATTTAAACATATTTAAAAATAGGAATCCATAGTGAGCTTTGGTACCGAGGTACCAGCCAGTACCAAAGCCCACTTTGGATTACTATTTTAATATGTTTTTAAATAAGCAGATAGAAATACCACAGTAATTCACCGAAGTTTGGCTCCACAGAGCCAATGCATTTTAATGCTGTACGGAAACAGCATTAAAAATAAAGTTTTTGAATTAATCCACTTCGGATCTATGATCTGAAGCTCAGTTCGCTCATACCTACGCCCCAGCACTAAAACACCAACTAGTAGTTTTGTACAAGAGACTAGTGTGCAGGTTACTAACCAGCCATTCACTTGTGGTATAATACTGCATGGTCTTTTCAATGTATAAAATATTGATATTCTTTATTTTGGCCCAGCAGTAGCGTAACTAGAACTGACAGGGCCCCACAGAAAATTTTTGAATGGAACCCCCCCTTCATCCCTTAGTCCCCTTAATATCAACCTCAGGCTGAAAAAAAAAAACACATACCACTGTTCTCCTCCTGCGGACGCCCCTGCTCTTCGTGTAGTACTGCAGCACCCACTACAATGTGACCGTTCCTGAGTTCAGGCCCTGTAGCAGTTGCTTCCTCTGCTTCCATGGTAGCTACACCCCTGGTGCCCAGTAACTTGTCGTGTCTTATTTCATTGGGCAACACAAGCTAAAGCCACAATGAGAAAGAGCAGAAAAGTACTGTGGTATAAGAATTCAAGTAAATGGCCCTAAATAAGAAAAAATAACCAAGGGCTAAAGAGGAAAGAAATAATGTGAACATGTAAAGAAAAAAATAAAGTGATAAAGAAAGAAAGAAAGAAAGAAAAGGTGCCATGAAGCTGATTGCACAAGTTGCTAGTCTTCAACTTATACCATATGGTACTTTAAGGCCGGCCATACATCTAATTTGTATGGCCATCTTAACACTATAGTGAATAAAGCTAAAAAGACAGTTGCCACTATAAAAGAGGAGTGCACAAATATTTATAAGTAGACAAATCCTAAACAAGAGTATGTAGAGTATGAAGTTTAGAAAGAGAGAGATTGTATTACTGTATATGTCATTAATCATAAATTAATAAGGCAGAAAGAAAGGGAGAAGAAATGTCACAGGTAATAATAAAATACAGAAGATGATAACAGTCCTTGCAATCAAGAAGAAACATTCTATACTCTATAGATAATGCTCCAGTGAAGATCAGAAGATCAAGGGGACATGATGAATGTGCTATTTGTGAGAATCTATCTCCTCTCTCAAAAAAGTGAGATTGAATGATGATCTTGTGCTCAAACGTACTTAGATCATATGAGACCTCATCAAGATCTTCTCTCATCTTTTGTCACGTCCAAGTTATGTCTCACAATTATTGATATGGTCTTTTAGTCAATGTATTATATCATGAACTGTTTAGTATTCAAAGTCAATTTGCAGACAAATACTGTATACTCAGTTTGATTATAGAATGATACATCTTGTCTACAGAGGTCTGAGGTGTAAGGAGTAGAACTTCCAAAGCTAAAGGCAACACAATGCCTCCTGCAGCTCCACATCATGCACAAACATATGGTCAGACCTGGAAATATTTTGTTATGACACCCAACCAAACCATTCAGGACATAAGTCTTTCTTTATCATGGCTTTTGGTCTTAATGTAATCATAATAAATATGTTATCAAAAGGCAGTGATGGATCTATTGGATCTGTCAGGTTTCTGTTGGGTTCCCTTTTTATGGCAAGCACTACAGTCTACAGATGTTTCAAACATAAACTGAAAGACACGGTTATGTCAGTGCCATAATGTGTGGAGCCAATATGAAAAGTGTCACAAATGTTGGCAATAAATGAGAAAATGCCTCACCAAACCCATGACCCACAAAGTTACTTGTCATTGGAGATGTCAGAGAAGTTTCCAGGGTGAATAATTTGTTTCCTTTCACGGATACCTTGGGAAATCTTTGTGTGCAATATTAAGTATTTCCAACTCTGTGAAAGACTTGTTATCTCTTCCAAAGACAACTTTTCCTATCCTGTCACTGCATCAGATTGTCCATTTGTCATCTTAATATAATCTTTAGAACTATGATATGATGTTCCTTTCATCACTTATTTTTATCAAGTAGACAAAACATTAGAATAGACAAATCTAAGCTTAGTATCAGAAGAAATTGAAGGAAAGAGTTATACAGTATGTAAAAAATAAGGGGAGCATTTATCAGATACATGTGTTTTGCACCTTTCAAAAGTCGCAGGGGAGTGTTTTGTGTGACATTTGGTCAAATTTTGCAAGATCTGCTGATCCTCACCACTTTTCAAAGTGGTCTATTTTTAAGGGCTAAAAGTAAGATTAGAACTGGATTATGGCACATTTACTATGTTTGACTTTTGCAAAAGTCGAAACCACATTGCACTCACGCCAAATATATTATTAAGGTGCACCATTTCATAAATTTGGTGCAGGCACACAAAGCAAAGCCAAACTTAAAACTGACAAATCTCACAAAAACAACCGCAAATTATAAATTCCCCCCTAAGTAATTTTGTTGACACCCAACAATTATGACTTTGAAATTGCAAATCAATGCATAAATAAGGTGTATAAATAGCACCTTATAGAACAATACAGAATATCCAAATATTGTATGTTACACAAGGTATCATCTGCAAATCATCTTACATGAAGCAGGGTTCCACATTTATTTTTTCTGATGCAGTGTTTGAAGAAAATACAGGAGTGGATTAAGAAAAGAAGAGAGGTAGTATCTGTCCCTTATGCTTTCTCTCCCTTTATGAACCCCATCTGGTTTTGGGATCAAAAACTGCATCAAAAACCTTGAACGTGTAAACCCAGCCCGAATGTTCTATATTCCTCTTGCAAAAACAGTCTCTGGTGGACTGCTCTGTCTGTATGTTACATATTCAGCCATTCACCTGAATGCCAGCCACATCAAAGATAAAGCAGCTATCTTCAGGGGGTTTCTAAAGCCTGACTATGATATTTAGCTGATTGCCAGGTTAGTTTCAAATTGAGAATGGGGTTTTAATGGTGATGTTAAGGTAACAAACTGCATGTTGTCTTTGAACAAACTTTTCTAAATGTCTTAAGAACATTCCAACACAGGGTGTGGGAAGGGGATGGTGGGCTACAAGACTTGTTTAGGTTGTCCAGGGCTAAGGCCAGGCAGCCCCTGTCCACACATTGCAACATAACCGGCTCTCTCCTGACATGAGGCTATCATGCACTGTTTCTTCTAATCTGATTGGATCAGTCTCCTATACCATTAACATCTGACTGGATTTGTGTCTTTATGTATAAATAAACACTGAGAAACCGGAAACCCAGACTCTATTGTACGCCAACTCTGTGTGTGCTGACTGGTTGATCCTCGACAACTTCATTTTTATTAGAAGAAGCTACTCTAGCAGTGAAACAACACTCTCAATGGAATATTATCTATTTAAAAAAAAAAAATCACTTCCATGTGGGGAGGGGAGATGACAACTGCTCTAAGAACAGTTGTGGTGCCGGATGGTTTTTATCTATTCTGCACACTCGTCACCACTTTGTAATTCAGTTAGCGCAGTAGGAATTTTACAACTAGGTGGAGGTACCTAACCTCATTTGACAGATGTCTGCTCTTGAGGATAATTGAATTCCTTATAAAATTATCTACATAATAATTATGGTTTTATACTTGACAATAAGGGATTTTGCATGGCAAAAACTGATTTGTTTATTTATAAATTATATTTGTATATTAATCACACGCTCGCATTTATTGAGTTTGCCCTCCACCTGCTGTATCTTCTCTATATAATAACCACATTTCATTTCAAGTAGGGAATTTCCCATGGGAACATCTAAAACGGACGTAATTTTCCACCTTAGCCCTTCAATAGCAGACTGTTATAGTCTACAGTCCAAGTCTCAAGGACATGAAAAATAAAAAAATTTGTGATGTCGTATAACTTACATTAAGACTTGGCTAAACTGTATTATAGAAATCAATAGCTGTATTGCAATACAGGATATTTATACATACAAGTATAATGCTATTCACGGCATTAGGATATTTTGTGAGCATTTAACACATTGAAGGCCATGGTTCTGAAAAAACATTTCATACTTATAAAGAGCTCAGAAAGAAATGTAAAAAATAAATAAAGTTAGCTTAATTAGCCAGAGGAAAACAAAATGCGGATGACATGCGGATGCCAAAAAGAATGGATGTAATAATACCATCCCTCTAAAAGGTAACCATGGGAATATACCGTAATTGTAGAGGACAAAAAGAAGGCTGAGAGATATTAAACGTGTCATTTTCATATATGTTCACCAGGGAGCTGCCATTGCCAGATATCATTTGGGAGGGTGGGGGGGAAGTAATCAAGGTTCTCCATCAAATATTGCTGTCTTAACACAAGAAGAAGTACAGCTATGTCTGAGCAAATTAGAAATTGATAACGCCCCTGGCCCAGTTGGCATACCTGTACATCCACGGGTTCTGAGGGAATTAAGCATAGTAATTGATAGACCATTGTATCTCATCGTCTTAGACTGTATTGTTACAGAGTCGGTGTCAGGACTGGAGGGTGGCTTAAATTTGGCATATTTCAGGTGCAGATGGTGGCGCAATGGTTTGCGCCGCTATCTGTAACTTCGGCCCTCTCTCTCTAGTTCTAAAACAGTGGGCGGGGAATGGGACGGGACGGCACTTTTTACGCCTGTTTTAGGTGTAGAAAATGGACTAAATGTAAGACAGCTCAGAAGCTGTCTTACATTTAGAACTGGCGCTGGAACCACCGCCAGCTATGGGTCTTTATTAATACCGGCGTCTACAACGCCGGTCTTAATAAATGTGCCCCAAAGTGTTGAAAAAAATCAATAACTAATAACCAGCATAGATTCATGCAAAACAGGTCATGTCTCGACAACAAACTTGGCTTCAATGAGGAGATAAATGCTAATATTCATTGGATTAATGTGATATATCTGGATTTTGCAAAAGCATTTCATATAGTACCACACAAGAACCTTGTGCTGAAGCTATAAATGCAGGGACAAGGGGACAAAATATGCACCTGGGACAGAAAACAGAGTCATTTTAAATGGTACATACTCAAAATGTATGAAGTCAGAAGCATGGTGCCACAAAGATTTGTGTTAGGCCCAAATCTGTTTAGTTTCTTTATTAATGAACTTGTGGACTCAATTTAGAGCAAATAGTTTTTGCTCATGATGCAAAACTGTGTAGGATACGTAAAGGGCATCTGTCAGCAGATTTGTACCTATGACACTGGCTGACCTGTTACATGTGTGCTTGGCAGCTGAAGGCATCTGTGTTGGTCCCATGTTGCCATGAGAAAAATGAAGTTTTAATATATGCAAATGAGTCTCTAGAAGCAATGGGGGCGTTACCGTTACACCTATAGACTCTGATCTCTCTGTAACTGCAGCGCCCTCTGCACTTTGATTGACAGGACCAGGCAGTGAAACATCATCAAGCCTGGCCCTGTCACTCAAAGTGCAGAGGGCGCGGCAGTTGCAGAGAGAGCAGAGCCTCTAGGTGTAATGGCAACCCCCCCCCCTTCCATTGCTCCTACAGCTCATTTGCATATATTAAGACTTCATTTTTGTCAGCAATGTAGGCACATATGAACATGGGACCAACACAGATGTCTTCAGCTGCCAAGTGCACATGTAACAGGTCAGCCAGTGTCATAAGTGCAAATTCTGCTGACAGATGTCCTTTAAAACCCAGCTTGATTGTCAAATATTACAGAAAGACTTAGATAAGCTGGCGGAATTGGCAATAAAGTGGCAGATGCATGTTTATGCTGATACCAGTAACGTAATGCACTTAGACCATGGTAATTGTAAGGCTGCATCATGCACATGGCTGTATATTTCATCACTGTCCAGTCTGCACTGATAGCACATGGACCCATTTATATTGATGGGTCGGCAAAAAAGCTAAACATATACAGTGCACAAATGTCATCTGTGTGCTGTTTACATCCCTATGTCCATTTCGCAAATTATAGAACATGCCCTATTCTTGTCTTTGTAAAAATAGTCATTTCTAGTGATAGAAGTGAGAATAATGCATATTGCACATGGAAGGTATACATATTTTGTGAATATGTCATTTGTGGACTGCAATACGAACATGGTCATGTGCATAACGGCTAAATGTAAGAAAAATGGGGATAACCGAAAAAGAAAAGCAGTTGGGTATTCTGGTTACGAGTAACCACCTCAGCCCCCAGTGCTTAAACACCCTGAAAGACCAGGCCACTTTTTACACTTCTGACCTACACTACTTTCACCGTTTATTGCTCGGTCATGCAACTTACCACCCAAATGAATTTTACCTCCTTTTCTTCTCACTAATAGAGCTTTCATTTGGTGGTATTTCATTGCTGCTGACATTTTTACTTTTTTTGTTATTAATCGAAATTTAACGATTTTTTTGCAAAAAAATGACATTTTTCACTTTCAGTTGTAAAATTTTGCAAAAAAAACGACATCCATATAGAAATTTTGCTCTAAATTTATAGTTCTACATGTCTTTGATAAAAAAAAAATGTTTGGGTAAAAAAAAAATGGTTTGGGTAAAAGTTATAGCGTTTACAAACTATGGTACAAAAATGTGAATTTCCGCTTTTTGAAGCAGCTCTGACTTTCTGAGCACCTGTCATGATTCCTGAGGTTCTACAATGCGCAGACAGTACAAACACCCCACAAATGACCCCATTTCTGAAAGTACACACCCTAAGGTATTCGCTGATGGGCATAGTGAGTTCATAGAACTTTTTATTTTTTGTCACAAGTTAGCGGAAAATGATGATTTTTTTTTTTTTTTTTTTTTTTCTTACAAAGTCTCATATTCCACTAACTTGTGACAAAAAATAAAAAGTTCTATGAACTCACTATGCCCATCAGCGAATACCTTGGGGTCTCTTCTTTCCAAAATGGGGTCACTTGTGGGGTAGTTATACTGCCCTGGCATTCTAGGGGCCCAAATGTGTGGTAAAGAGTTTGAAATCAAATTCAGTAAAAAATGACCTGTGAAATCCGAAAGGTGCTCTTTGGAATATGGGCCCCTTTGCCCACCTAGGCTGCAAAAAAGTGTCACACATCTGGTATCCCCGTACTCAGGAGAAGTTGAGGAATGTGTTTTGGGGTGTCTTTTTACATATACCCATGCTGGGTGAGATAAATATCTTGGTCAAATGACAACTTTTGTCATGGTCTTACCTGCTTGCTGCTCTCCTTCGTTTGACATGTGCTGGCGGCCATCTTGGGTCCTGGGTTTCTTGTAGCCTTCCACCCTGCGGCTCCTCCTTCCCCTGGGAGGAGCTGGATGCCTAGCTCATATATATAGGAGGTCTGTGGCTTCAGTTCCTTGCTTGGTCCTCTTGTGTTCACATGCTTCTAAGACTGCTGCTGCTTCTGGTTCCTGATCCTGGCTTCGTCTGACTACCCTGCTGGTTCCTGATCCTGGCTTCGTCTGACTCCCCTGCTGGTTCCTGATCCTGGCTTCGTCTGACTACCCTGCTGGTTCCTGATCCTGGCTTCGTCTGACTACCCTTCTGGTTCCTGACCTCTGGCTTCGCAAAGACTCTGCTCGGTTTCACCATCCGTTTGGACTTTTGCTTTACAGCTTTATTTTCAATAAAGCCTTCTTATTTTCACTTATCCCTTGTTGTACGTCTGGTTCATGGTTCCGTGACATTAGGACCAAGCCATGAATTCTGACGGTACAGGGCCATCCTCGCTACCCACGCTGGTTGCCAGACTTGATCAGCAGGATCACCTGTTGGGTCGGTTCGCTGTGGCGTTGCAAACCCTGCTTGAACGCACGGCTCATTTCGCTCCCGTTGCCGATGGGTCGGTTGTCGCTCCTGGGCTCGCTCCTACTGCCGCTCCGGTTGTTGCGCCAGAGTCTACCCCGACACCTGTTGTTGCGCCTGCGGTGTTTCGGGGTATGACCGGTTCTGCCCCTCTTCCACAGCGCTTTGGGGGAGAGCCAACTCAGTGCCGAGGTTTCCTTAACCAGGTGGGCATTTATTTCGAGTTGCTGCCACATGCCTTTCCTACTGAGAGATCAAAGGTGGGCTTCTTGATCTCGCTGCTCTCGGACAAGGCCTTGGCCTGGGCCAGCCCTTTATGGGAGAACAACAATCCGGTGGTTGCCGAGTTTTCCGGTTTTGTTGCTTCTCTTCGGAAGGTATTCGATGTGCCGGCTCGTGCTGCCTCTGCTGCGAGGCTCCTTATGTCCATCAGACAGGGTTCACGATCCGTAGCTGAATACGCCATTGAGTTTCGTACCCTGGCAGCAGAGGTGGGCTGGAATAATGAGGCTCTGGTCGCTGCTTTCTCTCATGGTCTCTCGGATGCCTTGAAGGATGAGGTTGCAGCTAAGGACCTACCAGTTGAGCTCGAGTCTCTTATTTCTTTCCTGATTTTGATTGACACCAGACTCAGGGAGAGACCTTCCTTTAAGGAGAACCTGCGGAGGTCTTCTAACAGGTTGGTGCCTACGTTTGCTGTCCCACCCGTGCCTCCCTCTCCTCCCACGCCTCCTGGGGATGACTTGTCTGGGGGTGAACCCATGCAGCTGGGGTTTGCTCGCCTGTCCGAGGGGGAGAGGGCACTCCGGAGACGCGAGGGCCGATGCATGTACTGTGGTCTCGGTGGGCATTTTCGGTTGGCATGTCCGAACCGTCCGGGAAACGCTCGTACCCTGAGATCCTGTCGGGGGCAGATCTTGGGTGGAGTCTCCTCGTCCCCGGTTTCCCGTGTTGACAAACCACTGATCACTGTTGTCCTCTCCTGGGTCGGGGGCTCGGTGACGACCCAGGCGTTGGTGGACTCTGGTGCTGGTGGTTTGTTCATTGATAGTGTGTTCGCTGCCGCCAATTCCATTCCTCTGCAGGCTCGAGGTTCCCCACTGGCTCTTGAGGCGATAGACGGCAGACCCCTTCTGCCGCCACACGTGACTCATGAGACCCTTCCAGTGGGGATAGCCATTGGTGCCGTTCACAGAGAGTCGGTCTGCCTCCAGGTTATTTCGTCTCCACACTACTCGGTGGTCTTGGGGTACCCCTGGCTCCAGAAGCATAATCCGACTTTCGATTGGAGATCGGTCGAGATCCTCTCGTGGTCACCGCAGTGTGGGGCTAGTTGCATCCATGGGTCTGTCAAGTTGCTGTGTACTTCCTCGGACTCTCTATTGCCTCCTGAATACGAGGAGTACCGGGATGTATTCGATAAGGTGCGCGCGGTTGCCCTACCTCCGCACCGCCCATACGATTGTGCCATAGAGTTACAATCTGGTGCCGTTCCTCCTCGTGGCAAAGTCTATCCACTGTCGGTAGCGGAGAATGAGGCCATGGAGGAGTACGTGAGGGAGGCGCTTTCACGCGGACACATTCGCAAATCTTCGTCCCCGGCAGGGGCTGGATTTTTCTTTGTGAAAAAGAAGGGCGGTGAGTTGAGGCCTTGCATCGATTACAGGGGTCTCAATCGCATCACGATCAAGAACGCTTACCCGATACCCTTGATTTCCGAGCTGTTCGATCGCCTTAAAGGGGCCACGGTCTTTACCAAACTCGACCTGAGGGCGGCGTATAACCTGGTAAGGATCAAGGCGGGCGATGAGTGGAAGACCGCGTTTAACACCAGGACCGGTCATTACGAATCCTTGGTTATGCCCTTTGGGTTGTGCAATGCGCCCGCAGTCTTTCAGGAATTCATCAACGATGTTTTCCGTGACCTGTTGCAGCAGTGTGTGGTAGTCTATTTGGATGACATCTTGGTATATTCTGAATCCATGGAGGCCCACATTCTGGATGTCAGACGAGTGTTGCAACGGTTACGAGAGAACAAGCTGTTCGGTAAGCTTGAGAAATGCGAATTTCACCGATCCCAGGTAACCTTCTTAGGTTACATCATTTCCGCTGAGGGGTTCTCCATGGATCCTGAGAAGGTTTCGGCTGTCTTACAGTGGCCCCAGCCCAGTGGTCTTCGTTCCCTGCAGCGCTTTTTGGGCTTCGCCAATTATTATCGGAAGTTCATCAGGGACTTTTCCATGCTGGCCAAGCCTCTCACGGATCTGACCAGGAAGGGCAGTAATTCCCAGGTCTGGCCGCTCGAGGCCATCCGAGCTTTTGAGGCCCTAAAGTCCGCCTTTGTGTCGGCTCCGATTCGGTCGCATCCCAACCCTGGGTTGCCCTTTGTCCTCGAGGTGGACGCGTCTGAGACGGGAGTAGGCGCCCTTCTGTCTCAGCGTAGAACACCAGAGGGTCCTCTGCTTCCTTGTGGGTTTTACTCCCGGAAACTGTCTTCCGCGGAGTGCAACTATCAGATTGGTGACAGGGAGTTATTGGCCATCGTGCAGGCCCTTAAAGAATGGAGGCACTTGCTCGAGGGTTCGGTGGTTCCGGTTCTCATCCTGACGGACCACAAGAATCTGACCTACCTTTCTGAGGCCAAGAGATTGACACCACGTCAGGCCAGATGGGCTCTGTTCTTGTCACGTTTTAATTACGTGGTCTCCTACCTACCCGGTTCCAAGAACATCAGGGCGGATGCCTTATCACGGCAGTACTCCGAGCTGTCCAGGGAGGAGTCGATTCCGATTTCGGTCATACCTCCGAATCAGATCCTGGCCGCCATTCGCACCAGCCTGACCTCTCCCCTGGGTGAGCAGATTTTGGCGGCTCAATCTGGTGCTCCCTCTGGGAGACCCAACGGCAGATGTTTTGTGCCTGAGGAGTTGCGCACTCGGTTGTTGCGAACCTACCATAACTCCAAGACCGCGGGGCATCCTGGAAAGAATCAGCTGTCCTGGGCTGTTTCACGTCTGTTCTGGTGGCCTTCCCTACGTTCCGACATTGCCGCATATGTAGCGGCATGCTCCGTTTGTGCCCAGAGTAAGTCCCCTCGGCACCTTCCGTTGGGCCTTCTGCAACCCATAGCCACCGGGGAGCGCCCATGGTCACACCTGGGGATGGATTTCATTGTGGACCTCCCTGCATCCCGAGGCCATACGGTCATTCTCATGATTGTGGATCGGTTTTCCAAAATGTGCCACTGTGTTCCTCTCAAGAAGTTACCCTCTGCACAAGAGTTGGCCACGATTTTTGCCAGGGAGGTCTTCCGGTTGCACGGTTTGCCTAAGGAGATTGTGTCGGATCGGGGGAGTCAGTTTGTGTCCAGGTTCTGGCGCGCCTTTTGCTCCCAGTTGGGGATTCATCTCTCCTTCTCCTCGGCCTACCACCCTCAGTCCAATGGGGCCGCAGAACGATCCAATCAGGCCTTGGAGCAATTCCTTCGTTGCTATGTCTCCGATCACCAAGACAATTGGGTTGACCTCCTGCCTTGGGCTGAGTTTGCCAGGAACACGGCGGTGAACTCTTCCTCTGGGACGTCTCCCTTCATGGCCAATTATGGGTTCCAACCTGCCGTGTTACCGGAGGTATTCTCTCCCCAGGATATTCCGGCTGTGGAGGATCACCTTTCCGTCCTACGTGCTTCTTGGGTACAGATCCAGAAGTCCCTTGAGGTCTCTGCGCAGCGCCAGAAATTCCAGGCTGATCGCAGACGAGCGCCTGCTCCTTCCTACCAGGTCGGAGACCGTGTATGGTTGTCCACCCGCAACCTCAACCTTCGAGTGCCCACTCCCAAGCTGGCGCCTCGCTTTGTTGGTCCCTTCCGAGTGCTTCGCAGGGTAAACCCGGTAGCCTATGCCCTTGCGCTTCCTCCTGGCATGCGGATCTCCAACGTGTTTCATGTCTCCCTGTTGAAGCCACTGGTGTGTAATCGTTTCACTTCCTCGGTTCCTCGGCCTCGTCCGGTCCAAGTGGGCAATCGTGAGGAATATGAGGTGAGCAATATCCTGGACTCACGCCTGGTCCGCGGTCGGTTGCAGTTTTTGGTCCATTGGCGTGGTTATGGTCCAGAGGAGCGTTCCTGGGTTCCCTCCGCAGATGTCCATGCTCCTGCCTTGCTCCGAGCCTTCCACGCACGCTTCCCTCAGAAACCGTTTTGTGCTCCGCGGAGGAGGGGCCCTTGAGGGGGAGGTACTGTCATGGTCTTACCTGCTTGCTGCTCTCCTTCGTTTGACATGTGCTGGCGGCCATCTTGGGTCCTGGGTTTCTTGTAGCCTTCCACCCTGCGGCTCCTCCTTCCCCTGGGAGGAGCTGGATGCCTAGCTCATATATATAGGAGGTCTGTGGCTTCAGTTCCTTGCTTGGTCCTCTTGTGTTCACATGCTTCTAAGACTGCTGCTGCTTCTGGTTCCTGATCCTGGCTTCGTCTGACTACCCTGCTGGTTCCTGATCCTGGCTTCGTCTGACTACCCTGCTGGTTCCTGATCCTGGCTTCGTCTGACTACCCTGCTGGTTCCTGATCCTGGCTTCGTCTGACTACCCTTCTGGTTCCTGACCTCTGGCTTCGCAAAGACTCTGCTCGGTTTCACCATCCGTTTGGACTTTTGCTTTACAGCTTTATTTTCAATAAAGCCTTCTTATTTTCACTTATCCCTTGTTGTACGTCTGGTTCATGGTTCCGTGACAACTTTGTATAAAAAAATGGGAAAAGTTGTCTTTTGCCAAGATATTTCTCTCACCCAGCATGGGTATATGTAAAATGACACCCCAAAACACATTCCCCACCTTCTCCTGAGTACGGAGATACCAGATGTGTGACACTTTTTTGCAGCCTAGGTGGGCAAAGGGGCCCATATTCCAAAGAGCACCTTTCGGATTTCACTCGTCATTTTTTACAGAATTTGATTTCAAACTCCTTACCACACATTTGGGCCCCTAGAATGCCAGGGCAGTATAACTACCCCACAAGTGACCCCATTTTGGAAAGAAGACACCCCAAGCTATTCCGTGAGGGGCATGGCGAGTTCCTAGAATTTTTTATTTTTTGTCACAAGTTAGTGGAAAATGATGATTTTTTTTTTTTTTTTTTTTTTCATACAAAGTCTCATATTCCACTAACTTGTGACAAAAAATAAAAACTTCCATGAACTCACTATGCCCATCAGCGAATACCTTGGGGTCTCTTCTTTCCAAAATGGGGTCACTTGTGGGGTAGTTATACTGCCCTGGCATTCTAGGGGCCCAAATGTGTGGTAAGGAGTTTGAAATCAAATTCTGTAAAAAATGACGAGTGAAATCCGAAAGGTGCTCTTTGGAATATGGGCCCCTTTGCCCACCTAGGCTGCAAAAAAGTGTCACACATGTGGTATTGCCGTACTCAGGAGAAGTTGAGGAATGTGTTTTGGGGTGTCTTTTTACATATACCCATGCTGGGTGAGATAAATATCTTGGTCAAATGACAACTTTGTATAAAAAAATGGGAAAAGTTGTCTTTTGCCAAGATATTTATCTCACCCAGCAGGGGTATATGTAAATTGACACCCCAAAACACATTCCCCACCTTCTCCTGAGTACGGAGATACTAGATGTGTGACACTTTTTTGCAGCCTAGGTGGGCAAAGGGGCCCATATTCCAAAGAGCACCTTTCGGATTTCACAGGTCATTTTTTACTGAATTTGATTTCAAACTCCTTACCACACATTTGGGCCCCTAGAATGCCAGGGCAGTATAACTACCCCACAAGTGACCCCATTTTGGAAAGAAGAGACCCCAAGGTATTCGCTGATGGGCATAGTGAGTTCATGGAAATTATTTTTTTTTGTCACAAGTTAGTGGAATAGGAGACTTTGTATGAAAAAAAAAAAAAAAAAAAAAATCATCATTGTCCACTAACTTGTGACAAAAAATAAAAAATTCTAGGAACTTGCCATGCCCCTCACAGAATACCTTGGGGTGTCTTCTTTCCAAAATGGGGTCACTTGTGGGGCAGTTATACTGCCCTGGCATTTTCCAGGGGCCCTAATGTCTGGTAAGTAGGTAAATGACCTGTGAAATCTGAAAGGTGCTCTTTGGAATGTGGGCCCCTTTGCCCAGCTAGGCTGCAAAAAAGTGTCACACATCTGGTATCTCCGTACTCAGGAGAAGGTAAGGAATGTGTTTTGGGGTGTCATTTTACATATACCCATGCTGGGTGAGAGAAATATCTTGGCAAAAGACAACTTTTCCCATTTTTTTTATACAAAGTTGGCATTTGACCAAGATATTTATCTCACCCAGCATGGGTATATGTAAAATGACACCCCAAAACATATTCCCCAACTTCTGCTGAATACGGAGATACCACATGTGTGACACTTTTTTGCAGCCTAGGTGGGCAAAGGGGCCCAAATTCCTTTTAGGAGGGCATTTTTAGACATTTGGATACCAGACTTCTTCTCACGCTTTGGGGCCCCTAAAATGCCAGGGCAGTATAAATACCCCACATGTGACCCCATTTTGGAAAGAAGACACCCCAAGGTATTCAATGAGGGGCATGGCGAGTTCATTGAAAAAAAAAAATTTTGGCACAAGTTAGCGGAAATTGATTTTTTGGATTTAGTTCTCACAAAGTCTCCCTTTCCGCTAACTTGGGACAAAAATTTCAATCTTTCATGGACTCAATATGCCCCTCAGCGAATACCTTGGGGTGTCTTCTTTCCAAAATGGTGTTATTTGTGGGGTGTTTGTACTGCCCTGGCATTTGAGGGTCTCCGCAATCATTACATGTATGCCCAGCATTAGGAGTTTCTGCTATTCTCCTTATATTGAGCATACGGGTAATGAGATTTTTTTTTTCCGTTCAGCCTCTGGGCTGAAAGAAAAAAATGAACGGCACAGATTTCTTCATTCGCATCGATCAATGTGGATGAAAAAATCTCTGCCAAAAAAAGAAAAAGGAGGGGAAAGGCGTCTGCCAGGACATAGGAGCTCCGCCCAACATCCATACCCACTTCAGCTCGTATGCCCTGGCAAACCAGATTTCTCCATTCACATCAATCGATGTGGATGAATAAATCATTGCCGGGATTTTTTTTTTTTATATATACAAAGTGTTTGCCAAAGTATATGAACACCGCCACCTCCTCAGCTCATATGCCTCGGCAAACATATCTTTTACTGCAGAGGAGAAATCTCGTCTTGCAGCGCCGCATACACCGACTTGCGTGTAATCTGACAGCAGCACAATGCTTCTGTCCGAATGCACATCAGTGCTGCAGCTGGTCGATCGGTTGGTCCACCTGGAAGGTAAAAAAAACAAAACAAAAAAGAAAAAACCAGGCCGCAAAGCAATAACTTTATTAACTTTAGAACAGAACATATTAACTTTTTTAAACTTTTTTAACTTTTTTACTTACCGGTAATTTTTTTTTTGTTTAGTTTTTTTTACCTTTATAGAACAAACCTCTCCTTCCCCATGGGACAATGTGCAAAGCGCAAATCGCCCAAAGATGTGGCGAAGTACGTTATGCACTTTATCCCAGGTGAAAGGAGAGGTTTGCAGCAGCTGAGAGTAAAAGGGCCCTAATAGCCCTGTGTGCCTGTCCTGTGAGATGCAATCCCTATGCTAGGTGTACCTGTGTGTGGTACTTCCGGAAACACTCTCCATAGCCTAGGGCAGGGTGGTCAGCACAGTCAGGACAGAAATAGCGGGTGTCACGCCTTATTCCACTCCTGCTACAGACACGACATCTTTTTCGGTGTGACGGTTGGGTTGAGGTACCAGGAACGACACTGGGGAAATGTCGCTCGTGTAGACGGCTAACTACACTGGGGGATGGGGCCACGGAACCTCCTGGGTAAAGGAGGTTCTCGATGATCTCTTCCTGGAATTTGAGGAAAGATCGTGTTCTCCCAGCCTTACTGTAGAGAACAAAACTATTGTACAGCGCCAATTGAATTAAATATACAGACACCTTCTTATACCAGCGTCTGGTTCTGCGGGAAACTAAATACGGAGACAACATCTGGTCATTGAAGTCCACCCCTCCCATGAGCGCATTATAGTCGTGGACACAGAGGGGCTTTTCAATGACACGGGTTGCTCGCTCAATTTGGATTGTCGTGTCTGCGTGAATGGAGGAGAGCATGTAAACGTCACGCTTGTCTCTCCATTTCACCGCGAGCAGTTCTTCGTTACACAAGGCAGCCCTCTCCCCCCTTGCAAGACGGGTGGTTACAAGCCGTTGGGGGAAGCCCACGCGACTAGTTCGCGCGGTGCCACAGGCGCAAATCCGTTCTAGAAACAAATGCCTAAAGAGGGCCACACTTGTGTAAAAATTGTCCACATAAAGATGGTACCCCTTGCCGAATAAGGGTGACACCAAGTCCCAGACTGTCTTCCCACTGCTCCCCAGGTAGTCAGGGCAACCGACCGGCTCCAGGGTCTGATCTTTTCCCTCATAGACACGAAATTTGTGGGTATAGCCTGTGGCCCTTTCACAGAGCTTATACAATTTGACCCCATACCGGGCACGCTTGCTTGGGATGTACTGTTTGAAGCCAAGGCGCCCGGTAAAATGTATTAGGGACTCGTCTACGCAGATGTTTTGCTCGGGGGTATACAAATCTGCAAATTTCTGGTTGAAATGGTCTATGAGGGGCCGAATTTTGTGGAGCCGGTCAAAAGCTGGGTGGCCTCTGGGACGGGAGGTGGTGTTGTCGCTAAAATGCAGGAAACGGAGGATGGCCTCAAATCGTGCCCTGGACATAGCAGCAGAGAACATGGGCATGTGATGAATCGGGTGCGTTGACCAATATGACCGCAATTCATGCTTTTTTGTCAGGCCCATGTTGAGGAGAAGGCCCAAAAAAATTTTAATTTCGGAAACTTGGACTGGTTTCCACCGGAAAGGCTGGGCATAAAAGCTTCCCGGGTTGGCGGATATAAATTGTGTGGCATACTGGTTGGTCTCTGCCACGACTAAGTCCAAGAGCTCCGCAGTCAAGAACAGCTCAAAAAATCCCAGGGCCGAACCGATTTGAGCCGTCTCAACCCGAACTCCAGACTGGGCGGTGAAAGGGGGAACTACAGGTGCGGCTGAAGTTGGTGACTGCCAATCAGGGTTTGCCAGCACCTCAGGGATTCTAGGGGCTCTACGGGCCTGTCTTTGCGGTGGCTGCGACGGGGTAACTAGTGCACGTGCCACCGTACCAGCTTCAACTGCCCTTCTGGTGCTCGCCACGTCACCATGTTGTACGGCAGTGCTGGTACTAGGTCCAGGGAGGGCTGCGCTGCTGGTGTATGCCTCACCACGTGATCCGGCAGCGACAGCCCCACTCTGCTGCTCTTGAAGCGGATCCTGCATAACCTGTGGTCTAGCGACATGGGGCCGGGTACGCCTGGTGCTGCAAGGGACCTCCACCTCCTCGTCCGAACTTTGGGTCAGAGAGCCACTGCTTTCCACAGGTTCATATTCTGACCCGCTAGATTCATCAGATGAGGGTTCCCACTCCTCATCCGACTGGGTCAGAATCCTGTAGGCCTCTTCAGAAGAATACCCCCTGTTTGACATTTTGGACTACTAAATTTAGGGGTATTCCCTGAGACTACCCAAGAAAAAAAGCAAGCCTGTCTTACAAAGGGGAGGCTAGCGAAGTACCGGAGGCCGCTGCGGTTGATAAAAAATATCAAAACAGATTTTTTTATCGCCGCAGTGCGTGTAAAATGAATGTGCAGTGATCAAAAAATATATATTTTTTGTCACTGCGGTGGGGCGGGCGTGGGTGAACGCACGTGTGGGCGACCGATCAGGCCTGATCGGGCAAACACTGCGTTTTGGGTGGAGGGCGAACTAAAGTGACACTAATACTATTATAGATCTGACCGTGATCAGTTTTGATCACTTACAGATACTATAAAAGTACAAATGCTGATTAGCGATACGCTATTCAGCGAATAAAAGTGACTGCGGTGCGGTGGGGTGGGCGCTAACTGACGCTAACTACCTAACCAAGGGGCCTAAACTATCCCTAAAACCTAACAGCCAATACTAGTGAAAAAAAAAAAGTGACAGTTTACACTGATCACTTTTTTTCCTTTCACTGGTGATTGACAGGGGCGATCAAAGGGGTGATCAAAGGGTTAATTGGGGTGCAGGGGGGTGATCTGGGGCTAAGGTGTAGTGTTGGTGCTACTCACAGTTCAGTCTGCTCCTGTGCTGGATCCAACCGACGAAAAGGACCAGCACAGGAGCAGAGAAGCCATATAACAGATCATATTTACTAATATGATCTGTTATATGGCTTGTGATTGGATTTTTTAAAAATCGCCAGCCTGCCAGCCAATGATCGTTGCTGGCAGGCTGGTGACGAACTTGTTCTTTAACTTTTGCCGGCCCGCGATGCGCATGCGCGGGCCGGCTTGGAGCGAAATCTCGCGTCTCGCGAGATGACGCGTATATGCGTGACTGTGCGCAGCGCTGCCACCTCCGGAACGCGAATCTGCGTTAGGCGGTCCGGAGGTGGGTAAATTAAGCAGCCCTACTCAATGTCAGTCAGCAGCTGCAAAAGCAAATAAGATTTTAGGGTGTATAAAAACATAGAAACCTGTGATCCAAAGGTAATATTACCCCTTTTAACAACCTCGTAAGGCCACATCTTTAATATAGGATTTAATTTTGAGCTCCAGATGCTAGAAAAGATACAGAACAGCTAGAAAGGGTTCAGAGGCAGGACATCAGATTGTTAAATGGGATGGAAGGTCTGTCATAATGAGAGGCTTAAAAAATTGGGTTTGTTCAGCTTAGATAAAAGATGCCTTAGAGGTGATCTCATTTACTTATACAAATAAATGTGTGCTCAATACAAAGATTTATTTGTTCCAAGGACTTTACTAAGGACCAGGGGATATTCCTTACGTGTGGAGTAAAATGCAGGCAGACACTATGTCAGTATTTAAAAAAAAAGAGGCTAGATACAACAAGTAATGTTATATAATTCATCTGAATTAGGCTACATGCACACGACCGTATGCCATCTGTTTCTTTTTTTTTTTTTTGCAGATCCAATGTAACAATGCCTAAAACGAAAATAAATGGGTCCGGACCTGTTCCGCAAAATTGCGGAACAGATGCGGACCCATTTTGCATACGTGTGAATGGACCCTTAGACCCCTTGCAGACGAGCGTGTCCGGATGTGTTGCATCTGTGATCAGGGAAAATCGTGCGAGTAGGTACGCAATTGCAGTCAGTTTTGACTGCAATTGTGTTCCGATGTTCAGTTTTTATCGCGCGAGTACAATGCGTTTTGCACGCAAAAGAGATCAAAAACTGACTGTGATACCCAGACCCGAACCCGGACTTCTTCACTGAAGTTCGGGTTTGGGTTAGGTGTTCTGTATATTTTATTATTTTCCCTTATAACACGGTTATAAGGGAAAATAATAGCATTCTTAATACAGAATGCTTAGTAAAATGTTGCTTTAGGGGTTAAAAAATAAAATATAAATTAACTCACCTCATCCTGTTGTTTGCGCAGGCGGCATCATCTTCTTTCTTCTTCTTTCACGACCTGCCAAAGGACCTTTGATGACATCAGCGCAGGTCCTACTGAATGAAGATGGATATCACGGCTGATGTCACTGCACTTTATACTGTGATTCCACATGATTTAGCTATAACTTCCCTCCAATGGTTTCTAAGTATTTACTCATATTTTTCTGTTAATTTTCGGGAATACATCTGGCAAGTTGTCCTTTTCTTGTTAAAACATAATGTGTTCATGTTTAATCACCGTTTTTTCTGCAACTCACCAGTGTTTCGATGGGAGCCAAATTTTCACCATCTATGGCCAATATCTACGGTATGGCTGTTATATCGACGTTCTGCTGTTTGTATGGTCGGGCAATCGGACAGCCGTGCCACTCTTCGGGGGCTATCTCAACGATAATATATGCAATCTTAAATTCACTCTCAGTGACGATACTTTCACCATCCCATTTCTGGACCTTTTACTAACAGGCTTTGCAGAAAAATCAATTGTAGTCACCCTTACTTTCCGTAATGAGACGGCAGGCAACACCCCACTCCTAGCGACATCCTGCCATCCCCGCCATGTTATTCAAAACATACCTAAGAGCGAGTTTATTCGAGCAAGACGTAATTGCTCTAATGATGCAGCCTGCCGCAGAGAAATGGATTTGATTGCTAGCCGTCTTTCTGACCGCAAATTCTCTGGCTATGCACTAAAATCATCTAGACTCTAGATGATTTTAGTGCATAGCCAGAGAATACTCTCTAGATTCTAGAGAGTATGCCTTCAGTAAATCCCGATCCGACCTTATTTTCCCTGTAAATAAGTCCCATAATCATAAAAATCTGTCAGTCCCGGTCTTCGCCCCTAGCTACAGAGCAGGGTCGACCCACTTGGCCAAAACAGAAGGGTAATTACAAACGTGGCCATTGGGAATGTACTTGCTGTAAAGCAATTCAAACTGGGTGTCACATAGTTTCTACTGCCAACCAACAATCTTTTGAATTAAATTTGACCTCATTGACTTGTAATAAAAAGACAAAAAAGGAAAATGTAGGCAAATATACAACCCTACAGTGGATAACATATCACATGCAGGGGCGGACTGACCGGTCGGGCACTTCGGACGTGCTCCGAGGGCCCGGTCGGGATAGGGGCCCGCCGCAGCCGTGCACATAACATAATGTGCACGGACTGCAAAGTTATTCACCCAGGCCCAGCTATCAGGGCCCGTGCCCGGCGACTGGCGCAGCGTCGCGATATTACCTATAGTATAGGACTCAGGAGACAGCCCCTCCTGAGTCCTATCCTATAGGTAATATCGAGATAAGCCTATGGAGTAGACAGTATTCCCGGCGCAGGCGGGCGCGATAATGTCATCATGTGCCTGTGGCGGGACGCAGCACAGTGACGTGCGCCGCGCACCTGCCTATCTACGAGCTAGCGCCAGGAGTCTAGTACACAGGTAAGTATTGGCTTTTATTTTATTTTTTTGTGTGCCAAGCCAACTTTGGGGGACATTACTGGGGAGCACAGGAGGCGAGGAAACATATTACTGAAGGGACAAAGGGGGCAAATTACTACATGGGGAGCAAACTACTACATGGGAGCAGTGGGGGCAGTGTGAGGGACAATTGGTACTGTGGGGGCAGAGTGGGGGACAATTGGTACTGTGGGGCAGTGTGGGGGACAATTGGTACTGTGGGGGCAGTGTGGGGGAAATTAATACTGTGGGGCAGTGTGGGGGATAATTGGTACTGTGGGGGCGGTGTGGGGGACAATTACTACTGTGGGGGCAGTGTGGAGGACAATTACTACTATGGGGGCAGTGTGGGGGACAATTGGTACTGTGCGGGCAGTGTAGGGGACAATTGGTACTGTGGGGGACTATTACTACTGTGGGGGCAGTGTGGGGGACAATTGGTACTGTTGGGGCAGTGTGGGGGAAAATTACTGCTGTGAGGGCAGTGTGGGGGACAACTACTACTGTGGGGGCAGTGTGGGGGACAATTACTACTGTGGGGGCAGTGTGGGGGACAATTACTACTGTGGGGGCAGTGTGGGGAACAATTACTACTGTGGGGGCAGTGTGGGGGACAATTACTACTGTGATGGCAGTGTGGGGGATGTCGCTATTGGGTAGGAACTATAGGGGCAATTCTATTGCAAGTACATATTAGGGGACATTATTTTTCAGGGACACTATACAGGTATTATTACCTGGAGCACAATATAGGATGTTATTATTACTGGTGGTACTCTAGGGGACATTATAATTGCTGCAGACCCCATAGGGACATTTGGGGGTCATTTATAAAACTGGTGTAAAGTAGAACAGGCTTAGTTGCAACCAGATTCCACTTTTAATTTTAGACAGCTCCTTTTGAGAATGAAAGGTGGAATCTGATTAGTTGCTATGGGCAACTAGGCCAATTGTACTATACACCAGTGTGATAAATGACCCCAATTATGAGAAATCTAACATGTCTGTGTAACAAACTTTGTAGAGACGAGATGCGGCTGAAAGAAATTGCCATGGCGGTCTGGGTCAAATGGAGGAGAAGAGGAAAGAGAAGATCTACATGACAGGAGATGTCACTGGATGTAAGAGGTATGTGGTGCTGTATTTTCCTATATGTAGAGCTGGCTCACTACTGTGACCTGCGTCTCATCTTCTCCTCCAAGTGTTTATTTATTATAAGGCTACTATCACACTAGCGTTACAGTTTTCCGGTATTAAGTTCTGTCATATGGTCTCAATACCGGAAAAAAGCTTCAGTTTTTTCCCCATTCATTGTCAATGGGGACAAAACTGAACAGAACGGAATCCTCCAAAATGCATTCCGTTCCGTTTAATGGCGTTCCCAGACCGGAGAGCAAACCGCAACATGGATTTTGCTTTCTGTACTGGGATGTGGAGCAAGACGGATCTGACACAATAGAAAACGGTTCTGTCCCCCATTGTCTATGTTACAGATAATACAACCGGATCTGTTCATAATGGATGCAGATGGTTGTATTATCAGTAATGGAAGTGTTTTTTGCTGAACCCTGCCGGATCCAGCAAAAACACTAGTGTAAAAGTAGCCTAATTTATGTATTTTAAATTTGACAACTAAAAATGTAATTTGGCTCCTGGGTATTTTTACAGTCCTATGTAATACTACAGATAACATAAGGTAAAAGGGTTCTCTGGGATTTACATATTGATATAGGTGATGTGGGCAGTGCGATATGTGGGTGTGGCTTGAGGGTGGGCGGGGACACAGGGGCCCCATAATCCCCTATTGCCCGGGGGCCCCATGAGTTGTCAGTCCGCCCCTGATCACATGTGCTATGCTATGGAGGATAACCTATGACATGTGCTATGCTATGGAGGTTAACAAAAACTAGAAAAAAAAGCGGCTGCTCCTACAAACCAAATGGATCAGGGTGCTCACCTCCCGATCCACCCAGACCGTATGAGAGACACAATAGAAATAGCAAAGATGATGAGGGGCACTCCAAATTAGGGAAATGACGAACAGCACTATATATATCTATCAGATATTTAATATGGGGGACCAATTCATACAATATACAATAAAATCATATATAATAAAACAATGTTTCAGATAGATCTGGACATTAGAAACATATAGACCCAATACCAGATGAATGCAAGGGATGACGGTAATGTGGAAGTCAGTCCTTGTCTATGGCCCAGCGGTGGGCTCTAATAGAGCCAGATGGAAAAGCACACTGTTTTAACCTCTTGTAGGCAATGCTAAGTCCGCACTTTATAATGTCCCAAACAGCTGGGATACGTCCCGTTTCCCTAGCAGGATACTCAGGTAGTCAAAGTAGTGGAGGATATACCTTACCACACTCCGTCACACGCTGGATACTCCGCTCAATTCTCCTGCCGTTCTTACCCAACGCGGCGTCCCACGTGGTATGGAGTCTCCAACGTGATGTCTCACGTGACTCCACGGCTTCACAGCGGTATGATGTCAGATGCTCCCTGCGATCCTGGATTATGTATTCCAGCGCCCCCACTTAGAGGATCAGCACAGTCCAAAGTGACTTGGATAGTCCATACAGGAGCAATAATCGCAGACACAGACGAATCCCGTGGATAGATCCTGGCAAGTGGGAAAAGGCTCACTGTCCCAACAGAACCAGACGCATTTCAGGGTATACACCCCTTCCTCAGTGGTGGTAACAGTGAGCACTTGGTAACCTTTTATACCTCTCCAGAGGCGGAGTGTGGGTGGAACTAGGCTAATTGAAACCATGGAACGTTCGATTAAGAATCGTGTACTTTTTCCAGTCCACATTCTAACCTAATAGGGATAGACTTGAAAAAAAGGCTTCAATTGCACTTTACATGTTTCTGTGAGCACTTGAATACTTGGGTCAAATCATCATCAAACTAAAATCAACATTAATGAATAACTATCAATAATGATCTGCACATACAAAATATACAATATATATCAAGAATATGTATAAAAGTTATATACAAATGTATATATAAAATATAAGAACATCAAAAATCCAAAAAACGCATCAAAAACGCATATGCGTTTTCTCTGCGTTATCGATGCATTTACATTAAAAAAGTCCAAATATCATCTAGAGGGTATGAATATCGAGTTTCAAGTTCGCACACACCATACGTCAACCGCCATACCAGAGTCCAATGTTGGAGACTCCATACCACGTGGGACGCCGCGTTGGGTAAGAACAGCAGGAGAATTGAGCGGAGTATCCAGCGTGTGACGGAGTGTGGTAAGGTATATCCTCCACTACTTTGACTACCTGAGTATCCTGCTGGGGAAACGGGACGTATCCCAGCTGTTTGGGACATTATAAAGTGCGGACTTAGCATTGCCTACAAGAGGTTAAAACAGTGTGCTTTTCCATCTGGCTCTATTAGAGCCCACCGCTAAGCCATAGACAAGGACTGACTTCCACATTACCGTCATCCCTTGAAATCATCTGGTATTGGATCTATATGTTTCTAATGTCCAGATCCATCTGAAACATTGTTTTATTAGATATTCTATTGTATATTGTATGAATTGGTCCACCATATTAAATATCTGATAGATATACTGTATATAGTGCTATGGAGGATAACGTATCACATGTGCTATGCTAGGGAGGATAACCTATGACATGTGCTATGTTAGGGAGGATAACCTATGACATGTGCTATGTTAGGGAGGATAACCTATGACGTGCTATGCTATGAAGGATAACTTATCACATGTGCTATGCTATGGAGGATAACATATCACATGTGCTATGCTAGGGAGGACAGCAAGGATCACACATATATACATTGGCTACTCACCCAAATTCTGGCGACTTTGCCCTTTGGTTTTCTCCCAGATGGTGGAAAAAAGCTCCTGGGTTATCTCCACCCAGGCCACATCTTTTTTATACCGGTCATAATAGTCTCCCGACCGTGTATTCCATATGCAGGGCCTCTCCTGGACAAGGACAATGAGCCTCTCCACATCCGTTGCCCGTGGTGTCTTCAGCATGGTGTAAAATGGTCCGCAAGGGCTAGAAACTTCTGCAGCAAACTCCTGCCTCATGTGCTGCCTAGAGCCAGACGCTGAGAAACTCAACTTCCTGTCTAAAATCCCTTCTGTGTTGCTAAGTTACTTGCATTAAAAACACAACACATTGCATCTGAATGCGATGCGAGTTTCACGCAGCCCCATTCACTTCTATAGGGCCAGCGTTGCGTGAAAAAAGCAGAATATAGAACATGCTGCGATTTTCACGCAAAGCACAAGTGATGCGTGAAAAACAACGCTCATGTACACAGCCCTATTGAAATGAATGGGTGCGGATTCAGTGCGGGCGCAATGCGTCCACGTCACGCAGTGCACACGCGCGGAAAACTCGCTCGTGTGAAAGGGGCCTAATACTCCTGCTCATTACCCAATGAACGAGCAAACTCTCATTCATCAGGCAATCCAGATTTTTAAGCATGCTTAAAAAAAAATCATAATTTGCCAGCAGCAGATTACGCTGTGTAATCACAGTCTGCTGCTGGCAAACGAGTCTGTATGGGCAAGAATGATAGCATTAGGGATCGCTCCCCCCCATATGGTGGAGGAGAATGCTGCATGTAATAGCAGCGGTCTCCTTCACTGACGAGCAGGCAATTTCCGGGAAGGATCGCTTCTCTTCGACAATCGCCTGTCTAATCATGTAAAGTAATATAAGCCTAAGGATCTGAGTGACTTTGACGGGGACCAAATTTGTTATGCAGTGGTTAATACCAACAAAATCTAGTCCAAGAACAGACAACGTTGACAGATTCACAGATGCTCAAGACTTATAAGGGTCCATTCACACGTCCGTTGTTTCTTTCCTGATCTGTTCCGTTTTTTGCGTAACAGATCTGGACCAGATCTGGACCCATTCATTTTCAATGGGTCCTGAAAAAAAATCGGACAGCTCAATGTCTGATTTTTTTTCAGGACCCATTGAAAATGAATGGGTCCAGATCTGGTCCAGATCTGTTCCGCAAAAAACGGAACAGATCAGGAAAGAAACAACGGACGTGTGAATGGACCCTTAATGCGATTGGGGAATGAAGATTACCCATGTGGTCAGATCTCACAGAAGAGGCACTGTAACACAAACTAATGAAAAAGTTACTGCTGGACACCTTCAGAGGTCTTCTGGAATCCATGGCCCAATGGAATAGAGTTGATTTGGCAGCACAAGGGAACCTACACATTATTAGGTGGTTTTAACCCCTTAAGAGAATGTCCAATTTTCTTTTTTTTTCATTTTTGTTATTCTCCTCCCCACCTTCCGAGAGCCATAAAGTTTTTACCTTTTCCGTTCACATATGAAGGCTTATTGTTTGCGTGACAATTTGTATTATTTAATGGCACCATCTAATTTACTCATCTTGTATTGGAAAACAGGGAAAAATAAGTAATTCCACCATGGTTTTTTAGGTTTTGTGTTTATGGTGTTCTCTGTGCATTAAAAACGACATGACAACCTTATTCTGCGGGTTGGTATGATTATGGCGATACTAAATTTATAAAGTTTCTATTATGTTTTATCTATCTGCAGTGCCGCTGGAGTAATTCCATTGCTAACATTCAGGCTGGTCAGCCTATCATGGAGCAGGGAATCTGGGCTAATTTGGCTCAATGCCGCCATCATATGCTTCTTGTCAGTGGGAGATTTAAACAGGCAACTGCTAGCAACAGGTGCCTGTGATTGTTCTTCATTGCCACACTAGGGTTTGTACATTTTGGAGCTCCTGGATTTTGACTTCTGATTTGACCTTGCCTCCGTTTGCCGATTTTGATGTTACCACATGGTATTGACGCTGCCTGTTTTTTGACTCTGTGATATTTAGGCTCCTATATTTACCTACTGATTCTGTCTTTGTCAGATGGTATTTTTACCTCTTTTGTTAAGGCCCCTGCACTTAGTTAAGTTAGGGACCATAGTCCAGTTGGGAGAAATCATTAAGGAATGTCCAAGTAGGTAGAGATAGTGATGTGATGGAAATACAGGGCTGCACAATTTCCTACCTAATATGACAGTACCATGGAGAACATACAACTTTTTAATCACTTTTCATTCAATTTTTTGGAGGGGCAACATGACCAAGAAAACAGCAAATCTGCTATATATTTTTACAGCATTCACCGCCCAGTAAAAATATTTTAATAATTCAAACGTTCACCAGATGTCTGTTTGTTCAACTGCTGTTCTACCATTAACCACTTGCCTACTGCCGCGGTGGTAGGCTCCTATCTGTAACCCGACATATAAAAGCGTCGGGTTACATAGTGATCTGCCGGCGGCCCGTGCCGCCACAGATCGCTGTGACTGCGCTGTCATTAGACAGCTGCGGTCACAGGGAGGTGTGCCATGGCCAGCGGGAGCGGTCAGGCAGTAATTGACGTTGTAGCATCAAGCTACAAGCATCTATTTACATTGTAAAATCTAAAGGGAGCGCCGTCAGGGAGCGCTTTATGTTAGGTAATGTCAGCCTGCAGGCTGGGAATTAACCTCTTCCTGCCTTGACTGTGGCAGAAAGGGGTTAATTAACTTAAAAAAAAGTTAATAAATAAATAATAAAAAACCCTTTAAAATGTCCAAATTTCCCCAAGATGAATAACATTAAAAAGTCACTTTGAAGGGGCTTGTTGCGTTTTGGTGCTGTACAAGATTTTTCTGGCAGTACGGTGCTATAGAACCAGCATTAGAAAAATAGGCCGCCAAAATCCTGTCATGGTCTTACCTTCTTGCTGTTCTCCTTCGTTTGACATGTGCTGGCGGCCATCTTGGTTTCTGGGTTTCTTGTAGCCTTCCACCCTGCGGCTCCTCCTTCCCACTGGGAGGAGCTGGATGCCTAGCTCATATATATAGGAGGTCTGTGGCTTCAGTTCCTTGCTTGGTCCTCCTGTGTTCACATGCTTCTAAGACTGCTGCTGCTTCTGGTTCCTGATCCTGGCTTCGTCTGACTACCCTGCTGGTTCCTGATCCTGGCTTTGTCTGACTACACTGCTGGTTCCTGATCCTGGCTTCGTCTGACTACCCTTCTGGTTCCTGATCTCTGGCCTCTCAAAGACTCTGCTTCGGTTTCACCATTCGTTTGGACTTTTGCTTTACAGCTTTATTTTCAATAAAGCCTTCTTATTTTCACTTATCTCTTGTTGTACGTCTGGTTCATGGTTCCGTGACATTAGGACCAAGCCATGAGTTCTGACGGTACAGGGCCATCCTCGCTACCCATGCTGGTTGCCAGACTTGATCAGCAGGATCACCTGTTGGGTCGGTTCGCTGTGGCG
Source organism: Bufo bufo (assembly GCF_905171765.1). NCBI lineage: Eukaryota > Metazoa > Chordata > Amphibia > Anura > Bufonidae > Bufo > Bufo bufo. The sequence goes on along the minus strand of NC_053390.1, from coordinate 288,188,269 downwards.
TTGCAAACCCTGCTTGAACGCACGGCTCATTTCGCTCCCGTTGCCGATGGGTCGGTTGTCGCTCCTACTGCCGCTCCGGTTGTTGCGCCAGAGTCTACCCCGACACCTGTTGTTGCGCCTGCGGTGTTTCGGGGTATGACCGGTTCTGCCCCTCTTCCACAGCGCTTTGGGGGAGAGCCAACTCAGTGCCGAGGTTTCCTTAACCAGGTGGGCATTTATTTCGAGTTGCTGCCACATGCCTTTCCTACTGAGAGATCAAAGGTGGGCTTCTTGATCTCGCTGCTCTCGGACAAGGCCTTGGCCTGGGCCAGCCCTTTATGGGAGAACAACAATCCGGTGGTTGCCGAGTTTTCCGGTTTTGTTGCTTCTCTTCGGAAGGTATTCGATGTGCCGGCTCGTGCTGCCTCTGCCGCGAAGCTCCTTATGTCCATCAGACAGGGTTCACGATCCGTAGCTGAATACACCATTGAGTTTCGTACCCTGGCAGCAGAGGTGGGCTGGAATAATGAGGCTCTGGTCGCTGCTTTCTCTCATGGTCTCTCGGATGCCTTGAAGGATGAGGTTGCAGCTAAGGACCTACCAGTGGAGCTCGAGTCTCTTATTTCTTTCCTGATTTTGATTGACACCAGACTCAGGGAGAGACCTTCCTTTAAGGAGAGCCTGCGGAGGTCTTCTAACAGATTGGCGCCTACGTTTGCTGTCCCACCCGTGCCTCCCTCTCCTCCCACGCCTCCTGGGGATGACTTGTCTGGGGGTGAACCCATGCAGCTGGGGTTTGCTCGCCTGTCCGAGGGGGAGAGGGTACTCCGGAGACGCGAGGGTCGATGCATGTACTGGGTTCTCGGTGGGCATTTTCGGTTGGCATGTCCGAACCGTCCGGGAAACGCTCGTACCTGAGATCCTGTCGGGGGCAGATCTTGGGTGGAGTCTCCTCGTCCCCGGTTTCCCGTGTTGACAAACCACTGATCACTGTTGTCCTCTCCTGGGTCGGGGGCTCGGTGACGACCCAGGCGTTGGTGGACTCTGGTGCTGGTGGTTTGTTCATTGATAGTGTGTTCGCTGCCGCCAATTCCATTCCTCTGCAGGCTCGAGGTTCCCCACTGGCTCTTGAGGCGATAGACGGCAGACCCCTTCTGTCGTCACACGTGACTCATGAGACCCTTCCAGTGGGGATAGCCATTGGTGCCGTTCACAGAGAGTCGGTCTGCCTCCAGGTTATTTTGTCTCCACACTACTCGGTGGTCTTGGGGTACCCCTGGCTCCAGAAGCATAATCCGACTTTCGATTGGAGATCGGCCGAGATCCTCTCGTGGTCACCGCAGTGTGGGGCTAGTTGCATCCATGGGTCTGTCAAGTTGCTGTGTACTTCCTCGGACTCTCTGTTGCCTCCTGAATACGAGGAGTACCGGGATGTATTCGATAAGGTGCGCGCGGTTGCCCTACCTCCGCACCGCCCATACGATTGTGCCATAGAGTTACAACCTGGTGCCGTTCCTCCTCGTGGCAAAGTCTATCCACTGTCGGTAGCGGAGAATGAGGCCATGGAGGAGTACGTGAGGGAGGCGCTTTCACGCGGACACATTCGCAAATCCTCGTCCCCGGCAGGGGCTGGATTTTTCTTTGTGAAAAAGAAGGGCGGTGAGTTGAGGCCTTGCATCGATTACAGGGGTCTCAATCGCATCACGATCAAGAACGCTTACCCGATACCCTTGATTTCCGAGCTGTTCGATCGCCTTAAAGGGGCCACGGTCTTTACCAAACTCGACCTGAGGGCGGCATATAACCTGGTAAGGATCAAGGCGGGCGATGAGTGGAAGACCGCGTTTAACACCAGGACCGGTCATTATGAATCCTTGGTTATGCCCTTTGGGTTGTGCAATGCGCCCGCAGTCTTTCAGGAATTCATCAACGATGTTTTCCGTGACCTGTTGCAGCAGTGTGTGGTGGTCTATTTGGATGACATCTTGGTATATTCTGAATCCATGGAGGCCCACATTCTGGATGTCAGACGAGTGTTGCAACGGTTACGAGAGAACAAGCTGTTCGGTAAGCTTGAGAAATGCGAGTTTCACCGATCCCAGGTAACCTTCTTAGGTTACATCATTTCCGCTGAGGGGTTCTCCATGGATCCTGAGAAGGTTTCGGCTGTCTTACAGTGGCCCCAGCCCAGTGGTCTTCGTTCCCTGCAGCGCTTTTTGGGCTTCGCCAATTATTATCGGAAGTTCATCAGGGACTTTTCCATGCTGGCCAAGCCTCTCACGGATCTGACCAGGAAGGGCAGTAATTCCCAGGTCTGGCTGCTCGAGGCCATCCGAGCTTTTGAGGCCCTAAAGTCCGCTTTTGTGTCGGCTCTGATTCTGTCGCATCCCAACCCTGGGTTGCCTTTTGTCCTCGAGGTGGACGCGTCTGAGACGGGAGTAGGCGCCCTTCTGTCTCAGCGTAGAACACCAGAGGGTCCTCTGCTTCCTTGTGGGTTTTACTCCCGGAAACTGTCTTCCGCGGAGTGCAACTATCAGATTGGTGACAGGGAGTTATTGGCCATCGTGCAGGCCCTTAAAGAATGGAGGCACTTGCTCGAGGGTTCGGTGGTTCCGGTTCTCATCCTGACGGACCATAAGAATCTGACCTACCTTTCTGAGGCCAAGAGATTGACACCACGTCAGGCCAGATGGGCTCTGTTCTTGTCACGTTTTAATTACGTGGTCTCCTACCTACCCGGTTCCAAGAACATCAGGGCGGATGCCCTATCACGGCAGTACTCTGAGCTGTCCAGGGAGGAGTCGATTCCGACTTCGGTCATACCTCCGAATCAGATCCTGGCCGCCATTCGCACCAGCCTGACCTCTCCCCTGGGTGAGCAGATTTTGGCGGCTCAATCTGGTGCTCCCTCTGGGAGACCCAACGGCAGATGTTTTGTGCCTGAGGAGTTGCGCACTCGGTTGTTGCGAACCTACCATAACTCCAAGACCGCGGGGCATCCTGGAAAGAATCAGCTGTCCTGGGCTGTTTCACGTCTGTTCTGGTGGCCTTCCCTACGTTCCGACATCGCCGCATATGTAGCGGCATGCTCCGTTTGTGCCCAGAGTAAGTCCCCTCGGCACCTTCCGTTGGGCCTTCTGCAACCCATAGCCACCGGGGAGCGCCCATGGTCACACCTGGGGATGGATTTCATTGTGGACCTCCCTGCATCCCGAGGCCATACGGTCATTCTCATGATTGTGGATCGGTTTTCCAAAATGTGCCACTGTGTTCCTCTCAAGAAGTTACCCTCTGCACAAGAGTTGGCCACGATTTTTGCCAGGGAGGTCTTCCGGTTGCACGGTTTGCCCAAGGAGATTGTGTCGGATCGGGGGAGTCAGTTTGTGTCCAGGTTCTGGCGCGCCTTTTGCTCCCAGTTGGGGATTCATCTCTCCTTCTCCTCGGCCTACCACCCTCAGTCCAATGGGGCCGCAGAACGATCCAATCAGGCCTTGGAGCAATTCCTTCGTTGCTATGTCTCCGATCACCAAGACAATTGGGTTGACCTTCTGCCTTGGGCTGAGTTTGCCAGGAACACGGCGGTGAACTCTTCCTCTGGGACGTCTCCCTTCATGGCCAATTATGGGTTCCAACCTGCCGTGTTACCGGAGGTATTCTCTCCCCAGGATATTCCGGCTGTGGAGGATCACCTTTCCGTCCTACGTGCTTCTTGGGTACAGATCCAGAAGTCCCTTGAGGCCTCTGCGCAGCGCCAGAGACTCCAGGCTGATCGCAGACGAGCGCCTGCTCCTTCCTACCAGGTCGGAGACCGTGTATGGTTGTCCACCCGCAACCTCAACCTTCGAGTGCCCACTCCCAAGCTGGCGCCTCGCTTTGTTGGTCCCTTCCGAGTGCTTCGCAGGGTAAACCCGGTAGCCTATGCCCTTGCTCTTCCTCCTGGCATGCGGATCTCTAACGTGTTTCATGTCTCCCTGTTGAAGCCACTGGTGTGTAATCGTTTCACTTCCTCGGTTCCTCGGCCGAGTGGGCAATCATGAGGAGTATGAGGTGAGCAATATCCTGGACTCACGCCTGGTCCGCGGTCGGGTGCAGTTTTTGGTCCATTGGCGTGGTTATGGTCCAGAGGAGCGTTCCTGGGTTTCCTCCGCAGATGTCCATGCTCCTGCCTTGCTCCGAGCCTTCCACGCACGCTTCCCTCAGAAACCGTTTTTTGCTCCGCGGAGGAGGGGCCCTTGAGGGGGAGGTACTGTCATGGTCTTACCTTCTTGCTGTTCTCCTTCGTTTGACATGTGCTGGCGGCCATCTTGGTTTCTGGGTTTCTTGTAGCCTTCCACCCTGCGGCTCCTCCTTCCCACTGGGAGGAGCTGGATGCCTAGCTCATATATATAGGAGGTCTGTGGCTTCAGTTCCTTGCTTGGTCCTCCTGTGTTCACATGCTTCTAAGACTGCTGCTGCTTCTGGTTCCTGATCCTGGCTTCGTCTGACTACCCTGCTGGTTCCTGATCCTGGCTTCGTCTGACTACCCTGCTGGTTCCTGATCCTGGCTTCGTCTGACTACCCTTCTGGTTCCTGATCTCTGGCCTCTCAAAGACTCTGCTTCGGTTTCACCATACGTTTGGACTTTTGCTTTACAGCTTTATTTTCAATAAAGCCTTCTTATTTTCACTTATCTCTTGTTGTACGTCTGGTTCATGGTTCCGTGACAAATCCAAAATGCGCTCCAGTCTTATGAAGTCTTGCGGCGGGCCCAGTAGATAAATTACATAAATAGTGTCCATTTTCAGGGTACAAACGTACGGGAACGGTTTTAGAAATGCTTTGTCTTGAAACCTTTTGTAATAGTTTGAAAACAAATTGATAAGAAATTTCATAATTTTCACAGTTTTTCCTTAAATATATATTTTTTATATTATATCCATCATCTAATGGCACAAAAGAAAGGTCTAAGTTGTCCCATGAAAAATAATATCAAATACATGTAGGCTGGCTCAGAAATTATTTGCAGTTAGATAGACGCACTGCTACAACTGAAAAACTGTCCTGGTAAGGAAGGGGGATAAACACTCCTGTAATGAAGTGGTTAAACAATTATCTAATGTGTATGGCCCCTATAATTCCTGCGCTGTTATGTCACCAAGTAGATTATCCCTACTGTGACATCACTGTGTGCATTATCCAGGTACTATAACATCACTGTGAGTCATAACCTTGCGCTGTATCTTCAATATGCAATTTATCTTGCTATTTTAACCTTACTCTGTGCATTATCTCTGCACTGTAATATCACTTTGAACATTATCTTTGTAGTGTACATTATGCCTGTGCTTTTACTGAAATTAAAGAGGTTGTGACAATTTTTTAAGTTACCTAAATATTTTTTTTATCTCTTCCAAAGACGGGTGTGAAGCTGAGTTATCTTTCTGCAAGTTGTAGAGAGATATATAGTATTTGGCAATTTCATTAGCAATCTCTATTGGGTTGGAGGTAATAACTCCAGTTGCATGGCCGCCATCAGGGGGGTAAAGCCAATACCCCAGTAAGGGGCCCGGCTGGTCCCGAGGCATATTTTTATACATAGCGTGTTAACTTTAAATCAGCGCTCATCTCTTTACTATCTTACACTGACTCAGCTCCGGTAACAGGCAGTGCGGGCGGCGCTCACTCACTGACGTCACGCGCCTGCTCCTCCCACTAGGCGGCGCAGGCATGTGACGTCAGTGAGTGAGCGCTGCCGCCCGCACTGCCTGTTACTGGAGGGAGCTGAATGTAAGGTAGTAAAAAGATGAGCGTTGATTTAAAGTTAAAGTTACTGTCTGCAGGACACCGATTACAGTTTGGGGAGGGGGATCTATGGATGACACTGTTATGGGGGGTCTGTGGATGACACTTATAGGGGGGGGATCTGTGGATGACACTGTTATGGAGGGGGATCTGTGCACTGTTATGGGGAGGGGGATCTGTGGATGACACTTATGGGGGGGATCTGTGGATGACACTGTTATGGAAGGGGATCTGTGGATGACACATAGCATAAGATGCTATATACGGTATGCGTCATCCACAGATCCCCCTCCATAACAGTGCCATCCACAGATCCCCTCCATAAGTGTCATCCACAGATCCCCCCATAAGTGTCATCCACAGATCCCCCCCATAATAGTGTCATCCACAGATCCCCCCATAATAGTGTCATCCACAGATCCCCCCCATAATAGTGTCATCCACAGATCCCCCCATAATAGTGTCATCCACAGATCCCCCCCATAATAGTGTCATCCACAGATCCCCCCCATAATAGTGTCATCCACAGAACACTGTTATGGAGGGGGATCTGTGGATGACATTGTCATGGGGTGGATCTGTGGATGACACATATAGCATAAGATGCTATATATGGTATGTATCATCCACAGATCCCCCTTAATAACGGTGCCATCCACAGACCCCCTCCATAACGGTGCCATCCACAGATCCCCCTCCATAACAGTGCCATCCACAGATCCCCCTCCATAACAGTGCCATCCACAGATCCCACTCCCCATAACAGTGCCATCCACAGATCCCACTCCCCATAACAGTGCCATCCACAGATCCCCCTCCATAACAGTGCCATCCACAGATCCCCCTCCATAACAGTGCCATCCACAGATCCCCCATAACAGTGTCATCCACAGATCCCCCATAACAGTGTCATCCACAGATCCCCCATAACAGTGTGTCATCCACAGATCCCCATAACAGTGTGTCATCCACAGATCCCCCATAACAGTGTCATCCACAGATCCCCCATAACAGTGTGTCATCCACAGATCCCCCATAACAGTGTCATCCACAGATCCCCCCTAACAGTGTGTCATCCACAGATCCCCCATAACAGTGTGTCATCCACAGATCCCCCATAACAGTGTGTCATCCACAGATCCCCCCATAACAGTGCCATCCACAGATCCCCCCATAACAGTGACTGGAGCAGACCTGCTGATGAACACACCTAGGCCACCACCAGTCAAGGTAAAAACTTACAGTTGTCAATAATGTAATGTAGTGTAGGGGGCCATGTAATGTTTTAAGTAGCTGGTCAAGTAAAATGTTGCATGAAACAATCATTAAATAGGTGGCCAACAAAAAGGGGCGGGTTAAAGGGTGTGGTCAATGGGCTGAGTCAAGGGGGGCGGCAAAATTAGCTTTTGCCAAGGGGGGAGGGGGGGAGGGGGGGTTGGGGGGCCCAGGCCTTGAGATGTGTAAGGGGCCCCAAAATTTCTGATGGCAGCCCTTTCCAGGTGAGTTTGTTTTTAGGTGGTGTATTCTATTTTTTGTTCTTATTCCCCTTGCCTTAATGGTCATTAATCTAGTGGGTTTATTCAATTCTGAGTAGTAGTTAATTTTAATTTTATTGGTCTGTTTTATAAACTGTCCAACTAAGAGTTTGTGTAGTTTCAGCTTTTCTTCTCTTAGGGTCAATTGTAGGGTAAGTGAAGTGTTTAGTTTGTGTTGCTTTTCCAATTTTTTTTATGTTTTCTAGGGTGTTTTTTTTGCCTGTTCGACAAGTTTTTAAGTAGCTGATCGGTAGGGTTCTAACTGCTGGGACCCCCATCGATGATGTGAACCAAATTCCACTCCCCTATTCTGATGGAGCAGCAGGTCATGCATGCACACTGCCACTCCATTTATTCTCTATGGGAGTGTTGGAGATAGCCGAGTATGGCAGTCAGACCATCAGCAATCAGCTGGTTATCCCCTATCTTGTGGATATTAATATTATTCATTATTAAATAATTCCATGGTGCTGTACATATGATAAGGGATATACATACATAATACAAAACAATTGCAATAAGCATGGACATCACAGCACTATGTCTGTAGCATGTATGTATGGACAGCAGAACTTATCAGCTACACCAGTGGTCCCCAAACCTTTTTGCACCAAGGACCAGTTTCATGCAAGACAATTTTACCAGGGACCGGGTGGGGTGGGGGGATCTGGGGCAGGGCTTAGGGGGTGGGCAGGGCTTACGGGGTGGGCGGGGCTTAGGGGGGTGCTGGTGGGCGTTGACTGATTCAAGGGAATAACAAAACACAAGGTGCATATTAAAATATATGACACTATATAACGATTATATAAACTGAATAGGGTCTCTGCTACACTGTACCATATTTTTCGCCCTATAAGACGCAATAAGCATGGACAAGACAAGTTAAAAACTGGTACAGAAGGAGAGAGGACCCTGCCCGCGAGAGCTTACAATATGCAAGGGATGGGGGATTCACCCAGGAGCAGAACGGAGAATAGATTGGAGGGGTGAAAGAGTGCTAGATGGGAGGCCACAGACAATAGTCTAGGTGGGAGATCATGAGGGCATGTTCAAGCATTTTTGCAGACTCCTGGTAGAGGTGACAGGTGGAAAGGGCTTGGGTGTGCAGTTTGAAGGACAGAGCAGAATCATAGCTTACCCCAAGGCAGTGGACTTGTGGGACTGAGGAGAGTGTGCAGCCATTGTCTGTTCGGGGGGATAAGTGAGATGGGGGAAAGATGATGAATTCTGTTTTATACATGTTAAGTTTTAGAAAGCGAGAGGAGAAGAAAGAGTATATAGCACATAGGCATTGCGGGATTCTGGATAGTAAGTGAGGTAGATTTGCATGTCATCAGCAAAGAAGGGATACTGAAAGCCATGGGACTCTACGAGCTGTCCCAGGCTGAAGGTGTAGATTGAGAAGTGCAGGTTTCCTAGGACAGAGCCTTGAGTGACACCAACAGAGAGGGGACGAGACAAGAAGGTGGTGTGCAAGTCGGAGACATTAAATGTCTGGTCTGTGAAGTATCAGGTGATCCAGGAGAGGGCCAGATCTGTGATGCCCACAGATAATAGAATTTGTAACAGAAGGGAGTGGTCGACGGTAGTGATGAGCGGCAGGGGCAATACTCGAATTTGCTATATTTTGTGACTATTTTGGCAAATATTCGTCATGAATTCGCCATTATTTTCTTTAAATGAGTGTGAAACAACTGAAAATATGTCATATTCTAGGTTCTTCAAAGTAGCCACCTTTTGCTTTATTACTGCTTTGCACACTCTTGGCATTCTCTTGATGAGCTTCAAGAGGTAGTCCCCTGAAATGGTTTTCACTTCATAGGTGTGCCCTGTCAGGTTTAATAAGTGGGATTTCTTGCCTTATAAATGGGGTTGGGACCATCAGTTGCGTTGAGGAGAAGTCAGGTGGATACACAGCTGATAGTCCTACTGAATAGACTGTTAGAATTTGTATTATGGCAAGAAAAAAGGAGCTAAGTAAAGAAAAACGAGTGGCCATCATTACTTTAAGAAATTAAGGTCAGTCAGTCAGCCGAAAAATTGGGAAAACGTTGAAAGTAAGGGCTATTTGACCATGAAGGAGAGTGATGGGGTGCTGCGCCAGATGACCTGGCCTCCACAGTCACCGGACCTGAACCCAATCGAGATGGTTTGGGGTGAGCTGGACTGCAGAGTGAAGGCAAAAGGGCCAACAAGTGCTAAGCATCTCTGGGAACTCCTTCAAGACTGTTGGAAGACCATTTCAGGGGACTACCTCTTGAAGCTCATCAAGAGAATGCCAAGAGTGTGCAAAGCAGTAATCAAAGCAAAAGGTGGCTACTTTGAAGAACCTAGAATATGACATATTTTCAGTTGTTTCACACTTGTTTGTTATGTATATAATTCCACATGTGTTAATTCATAGTTTTGATGCCTTCATAGTCATGAAAATAAAGAAAACTCTTTGAATGAGGTGTGTCCAAACTTTTGGTCTGTACTGTATGTATGGACAGCAGAACCAGTGGTCCCCAACCTTTTTTGCACCAAGGACCAGTTTCATGCAAGACAATTTTCCCAGGGACCGGGTGGGGTGAGGGTTCTGGGGCAAGACTTAGGGGGTGGGCAGGGCTTAGGGGGTGGGCGGGGCTTAGGGGGTGCTGGTCGGCGCTGACTGATTCAAGGGCATAACAAAACACAAGGTGCATATTAAAATATATGACACTATATAACGACTATATAAACTGACTAGGGTCTCTGCTGCACTGTACTGTATTTTCGCCCTATAAGACGCACCTAGGTTTTAGAGAACAATAAGAAAAATTTTTTTTATTACACCTCAGGTCAGACCATCAATCAGACCCCCAATGTTAATCAGATCTCAGATCAGACCCCTAATGCCTCAGATCAACCCCCCAACCTTCAGCCATCTATCAGCCCCCATGTTAGCAATCAGCCCCCCATGTCAGCCAGCCATCAGCCCCCCATGTCAGACCAGCAATCAGCCCCCCATGTCAGCCAGCCATCATCCCCCCCATGTCAGACAGCCATCAGCCCCCCATGTCAGTCATCAGCCTCCATGTCAGCCAGCCATCAGCCCCCATGTCAGCCATCAGACCCCTATTTCAGCCAGCCATCAGCCCCCCATGTCAGTCATCAGCCTCCATGTCAGCCAGCCATCAGACCCCATTTCAGCCAGCCATCAGCCCCCCATGTCAGCTATCAGCCTCCATGTCAGCCAGCCATCAGCCTCCATATCAGCCAGCCATCAGACCCCATTTCAGCCAGCCATCAGACCCCATGTCAGCCAGCCATCAGACCCCATGTCAGCCAGCCATCAGCCCCCCATGTCAGCCATCAGCACAAATAAAATAAAAAACACTTACCTCTCCTGCTCCTGGACGCCACCGCTCCTCACCATCGCGATCCTCTTCATCCTGCTGTCGGCTGTGTATCGGGGGTGCGGCGCACAGTGTGAGGTCACAGTGCGCCCTTGCGCTGTGCACAGCAGACAGCCGAGGACCAGGAAGCGGTGAGTACAGATCATTCACCGCTTCCTGGTCCTCCGGTACTATTAAAGCGCTTCTATAATGGAAGCGCTTCATTAGCACCGCGTTAAAGACGGCCCTGATTGCCGTGGCCCGGCAAACAATCTTCCAGGGCCCAGTCCTGCGGTTGGGGACCGCTGAGCTACACTATATCACGATCTAACCTACACTGACTATCTTCCACTAACTATCTGTATTATATATATAAGCTAACTATCTATCTAATGTAATGAGTCAACAAAGCACAGATCACAGCAATGACACTGCTCTCTTTCTCAGAACTGCAAAAAACTGCTGAAAATGGCTGCTGGGGAGGTTCTTATATAGTAAGGGGTAGGCAACTTTCCTATTGGTTGCTAGGGATGTTGCTAAGCTCAGACAAAGACATTGCAGCCTTTTCATTGGCCCACAAGCAAGAAGCAGGGAGGGATCATGGGTTCAGATGAAAAAAAATCTAGAATATTTGCGAATACAAATATATAGGACTATATTCTAAATATTCGTAAATTCTCGAAGTGGCGATATTCGCGATTAAAATTCTTAATTCGAACATTCGCGCCCAACACTAGTCGATGGTATCAAAGGCAGAGGACAGGTCGAGGAAGAGGAGGACAGAGTAATGTTGTTTGGCTTTGGCAGTTAGCAGGTCACAGGTGACTTTCATAAGGTCAGTGAGCCGGAGCATTAATTGACAGGAAATAGCACATTATCACTTACTAATAGTTATTGTTTTTTGTTTAATGTCCCATTTTCCTGCACTCCATTGCAGTCACGTGACAATTTCCGCTGTGTCGGTTCCCTATCCTGATGACATTTCATTGACACATGAGGCATGGTAAGCCTTGTATGGCTCTGCCCTGTCGACACACCAACAATAACCTTGCTTCTGAGGACTGTGTTCGGCTCATTCTCCTGGACCCTATAGATGTGATGTCAGCAATTATGCTGTGTCTTAGGGTTCAGTTTTTCCATACGGGCTTCAAGCAGGCTTAGATCTGTGATGTTTGAGCTGGGAGGGGAAGGAGAGGCACAGAACTGATGCTATAGAGACTCCCTGTGAGTCTTGTGCTGGGATGTGAACACAGGGTGCAGGTCATAGAATGCAATTATGCTGGAGGAGTCAACATGCACTCAGAATTTCATCATCTGACTTATATAATGCAGTAAGAGTGAATGCTGATCTTATTTAATTATTTTGTGTAACTGGAAAACCCATTTAACCATGAAACATGATCAGAGGTTTCCCGAAACACAGCAGTAAGACCTGATAATTTACTGCACAAAATTCCAGTGGAAACTGGAAAAATGTGAAAGAGGTCAAATGAGGTAGGAATAGATTTTTTGCATGAAAAAAAAATACATTTTAAAATGGCAGCTTTTTTCTATAATCATAACATACATTTTTGTGGTGTTTTGTATTTAGCATAATTTTGTACAGGGACCACAAACGAAAGCACATTGGATATTTACTGTATTACGAGGAGAATTTTTAAAGTCAGTTTTGCAGGATTCTGTGTTGCTCTAATTTGTGCCTAATTTGGTGCATCCTCGGTGCATTTGATGCATCTTTCAGTCTAACCCTTCGGCCTTGAGATGTTACTCTACTTTCTATGCTGCTCTTTTACTGGAGTAAGATTCTGACATTTTTAAATAGTCACAGTTGATATACTGTATCTTGCTTAAAGTGGTATAAGATTGGTGTTCCACATTGGTTTTAGGACATTTGGAGAGTTTAGCAATTTTTGCTTGCCATTTTTTAGGGAAAAAACCCATTTCCAGATATTGCATGAAAGTCTATGGGAAAATTTGATGCAGGACAAAAAGGCATATTTTGTTATGCCATTTTTTTCACACCAGGTGTCTGCCATTTTCCGTTTTTTTCCTGGCCTTCTTAAAAAAAAAATGCATGTGCAATGTGTGTTGGTATGTGTTTTTACAAGGCATTTTATTGTACAAATGTCTTTTCACTGCTCGCTAATATTACAAGGGGTACATACTTTTCTACAAAATAAAAAAGCAAAACATGCAAAAAGCACAAGGTGGTAATATACTACATCGACAAAAAACACCTATAAAAAAATGTGGTGAGTCATTTAGATGTTTTTAAAGCCTTTATTTAGCTCCCAAAAATACACAACACAAAACAGTGTATGGTAGTACACTAAAAATGCAAACTGCCACAAAAATGTTGCATAAAAAAAAGTCCAAAAACTCAGATCAGACTTGGACCAAAATTCCGGTCATATGCATGAGGCCAACATGCCATGTAAAATGCCGTGGAAACATGGCTTTTTTAAGAAAACTAATGTTTAAGAATCTAGCCTTAGGTATGTTTTGCAGAAAAAATATAATTCAGCTATCTCCGTAGCTGCGGATGAGTTGCTGATTTTGTGCTTTCCTCCTGGGATCACACAGCATATCTAAGCATCTTACTTCTGGGATGGCCCTGTGATTTTCCTGTAGTAAAAAGAAAGTCAAACACAAGAATTTTGTAAGAAGAAGATATAAGGGTATAAAGGGGATACATAAATCAGACTAAATAATTTAACCCTTATTTGCAGGTCTTTAATCTGTGAACATATCTAAATAAAGGCACGTTACACACACTGTAATAATCTTCTCACCTATTATATGATCCTGGTAATCTAACAGAAGGTCATAGGACTGTGAAATATCTGCATAGATTACATTCATATCTGAAAGGTTATCAGTCTTTCTAATGACACAGGCCATATTGACAGCAGAAGAGATGTGCTTACTCATGACAAGAGGTATTGTCCTATGGTGTGTGGCGAGGGTACATTAACCTTATTAATAGTGTCAGATAGCGGATAGGTAAAGTGCTGAACAAACAGAATATCTACAAAAGCATTATCAAACCGCAAGCTGTTGTCACTTAAAGGGTAGGTCCACCTTGGAACATCATTGAACAGGTTATTGATACGCATAAGATACATCATGTATTTTTCACTGTCTCCAGGTTATTGCATCATTGACCATAATACACTAAGGACACATAGTTTTTTTAAAAATCTGCAGCTGTAGTTTCCTGCAAAAGAACAGAGTACAGTAACTGGTGAAAAGAGGACTCTTAGGGTCCATTCACACGTCAGTATTTTTCTTTTCCAGATTTCCGTTCCATTTATTGGGGATCTGTGTTTCCGCAAAAACCTTCTGTTTTTACCAATAGTACATCCGCATTCGTTCCATTTTTCCACAAAAAAACGGAAGGAGGAATATATGTTGCTATGGTACAAAATGTTTTATTTTTTTATTTTTCCTGGAAAACAGATCCGCAATTGCGGATTACATATTGATGCATTCTGCATGTCATCCGCATGTTCGTGGACCCATTGGCTACAATCGGACCACATTTTGCGGACAATAGTAGGACAAGCTCCATTTTTTTTGTGGATCCGCATAACAGAATGGAATAGAACACCGGATGCGGACAGCACACTGAGTGCTGTCTGCATTTTTTGCAGGGCCATTGAAATAAATGGTCCGCATTCCGTTGCACAAATTTGCGGAACGGATGCGGATTACAAAATACTAATGTGTGAATGGACCCTAGGCTGGGTTCACACATTAGTTATTTGGTCAGTTATTTCCATCAGTGACTGTGAGCCAAAACCAAGAGTAAAGCCGACACAGAGATAAGGTGTAATGGAAAGATTTGCACCTTTTCTGTGATTTTGACCCACACCTGGTTTTGGCTCACAATACGGGCTCATGCACACTGTCTGTCACGGATGAGGTATAGGAGGAAACACTAAACTGACAACCAGGAGGGAAAGGGAAAGCCACTAGGCCTCAACGCTAGGGACAGGAAAAGGTCACCTCCTACTAACCCTACTCCTGACTCCTAACCGTATGGGCACCCCTTGAAGGTAGAAATGGCCATACCCTGTAACCTGGGACCCTAGAGAGCCCTAAGAATATTGTCAGGGCTGAGGCAACCCATTCCTTCCCCAATGAAGGAACAGACGTCTCCCTGAGGCCTAGTAACACAAGCAAGGAACAGAAAACAAAACACAAACTCGACACTTAACTTCTGTAGTGATGGACGAACAGGAACACCAGAGACGACCTCACACCAGCTCAGCCAAACCCAAATGAAGCTATCTACCGCACAGTCAGAAGGGTGGGGCAACACTAAATACGGTATGGTAATGAGTACTAAGCTACACCTAAAACAGGGGATGAGGTCACAAACACTGAATAAAGAGTAATCAAAAAGGCTGTTAGATTCCTCCACGCTCCGCCAGTCTCCTTGATCTCCTGACATCTGTCACAGAAGGGACCGTGACACTGTCTTAGCCACTTTTGAGATCTGCAAATTGTGGATCCGAAAAACACAGATATCGGCTGTGTGTATTACGCATTTTGCGTCCGGCCCATAATAGAACTGTCCTATCCTTGTCCGTAATACTGACAAGAATAGGACATGTTCTATTTTTTGCGGTGGTGCTGCGGAACGGACATACGGATGCGGACAGTACATGGGTTAATGAAATTAATGGGTCCGCATGCGACCAGCAAAAAATATGGATCAGATGCAGAGTTAAACAACGGTCGTGTGCATGAGCCCTAACTGATGACCAAAATAACTGAAGCGTAAACTCAGCCTCAGGGTGCCGCCCATGCAAATTGCGGTCCCCAATGCACCGTCAACTTGAATGGGTCCTCGATCTGTCATCACGGCAAAAATTGAATATGTCCTATTATTGTCCGCATTATGGACAAGGACAGGACTGTTCTATTAGGGCCAGCTGTCCTGTCTCGCAAAATACGGAATGCACACGGACGCCATCCGTATTTTTTGCGGATCAGTTTTTTTGCAGACTGCAAAATACATAGGGTCGTGTGCATGAGCCCTTAGGCTGAGTTCACACCATCAGTTATTACGAGCCAAAACTAGGTGGCGGTCAAAAACACAAAACAGGTGCAGATCTTTCCATTATACCTTATCACTGTGTAGGCTTAAATAATGGTCTTCGCTCACAATAACGGATGAAATAACTGAAGTGTGAACTCAGCCTTCGGGCTCATGCACACGACCGTATGTATTTTGTGGTCTGCAAAACACGGATACGCAAAAAATACTTATGACGTCCGTGTGCATTTCGTATTTTGTGGAATGGAACAGCTGGCCCTCAATAGAACTGTACTATCCTTGTCCGTAAAGCGGACAATAATAGGACATCTGGCTGCTGTGGAGGTCCCATTTTATAGTGGCGGGGCACTTGGGGGGGTCAGAATTAAGGGGTGGGGACTGTGGAGTTCACTGTTAAAGGGGCGGGTGCTGTAGAGGTCACTGTTATGGGGGATACTGTCAATATCTTTTATCGACACACACAAACATTAAATTAAATAGATGAAATATACCCGTGCGAAGCTGGGTCCTTCTGCTAATATATATATATATATATATATATATATATACACACACACACACATACAGGTTAACCATGTCCCCCCTTAGATATCTTTTTTCAAAGCTAAACAAATTCAGTTCATTTAATCTATGCTCATAACTAAGATCTTCCAGGCCATTTGTGAGTTTAGTTGCTCTCATCTGTACTTTTTTTTTTTAACTCCAGGGCATCTTTTCTATGGACTGGTGCCCAGAACTGAACTGCGTATTCCAGTTGAGGCCGCACCAACGCTTTGTATAGTGGTAATATTACATCCCTGTCCCGCAAGTCCATATGTCTTTTAATACAAGACAAAATTTTGTTGGCCTTAGAGGCAGCTGACTGGCATTGCATGCTGTTATTTAGTCTAGGATCTACTAATACACATAGATCCTTCTCAACAAGTGACTCTCCCAGTTGTACTTCCCCTAGGACATATGCTGCATACAGATTATTAGTCCCCAGGTGCATAACTTTACATTTATCTATATTGAACCTCATTTGCCAAGTGGAGGCCCAAACAGTAAGTTTGTCCAAGCCAGCTTGTAACTCAACATCTTCCATAGACTGGACTGTATTACAAAGTTTGGTGTCATCTGCAAAAAAATAGAAACAGCACTATTAATCTCATCCTCTATATTATTAATGAATAAGTCAAATAATAGCGGACCCAGCACAGAACCTTGGGGTACACCACTTATAACCGGGGACCATTCAGAGTAGGAATCATTGATCACAACTCTTTGGATACGATCATGAAGCCAATTTTCAATACAATTACAAATTATATTTTCTAAACCAATAGACTTCAATTTACCCATTTGTCGTCCGTGTGGACAGTATCGAACGCCTTTGCAAAGTCCAAAAACACAATATCTACAGCCTTTCCTCTGTCCAGGCTTCTACTCACCTCCTCATAAAAACAAATCAGTTTAGTTTGACAGCTTCTGTTCTTAGTAAAACCATGTTGATTATCACTTATTATATTATTGACAGTTACATAATCCTTTATGTAGTCCCGTAGAAGGCCCTCAAACATTTTTCCCAAATCTGGACCTGGGGCCATTTTTTTTTTAGCATATTAAGGGCCATATCTACAGTCGGCCAGGTAAGTATGCTATTTGAGGTATTTACACCAGTGGCACCACCCTCATGAGATGCCCTCTCTTCTTTTGTATATACAGAGCTAAAAAAAACATTTAGAAGATCTGCCTTCTCTTGATTCCCAGTGATCAACACCCTGTTACCATCATTTAGGGACCATACATGTTCTGACCTTTGTTTGTTTGTGTTTATGTATTTGAAGAATGTTTTGGGGTTGTTCTTACTTTCTTTGGCCACCTGCATTTCATTGTGTATTTTCGCTGATTTTATAACCCCCTTACACAATTTATTTACTTCTTTATACTTTTAAAGGTTACAGCTGACCCCTCAGATTTGTATTTCTTAAAGGCCCTATTCTTGTCATTTATTGCACTTTTTACACTATTTGTAAGCCATGTGGGGTTGAGTTTTATTTGCTTGTACTTGTTACCTCTAGGAATGTATTTAACAATATACTTATCCAAGGTAGCTTTAAAGGGACACTGACAGGCCTTCTGAGCATAATTAGCTCTTTATATGCCCCCCTAGGTCTTATAATAAGTTCCCAATGCATATAAGTATTATCCCTGTGCGCATTATAAAACGTTAAAAATAATCTTTATAATCACCTCTCCTTTCTGCCCAAGGGGCGTTCTTTGTGGCGCATTTGTGCCCAGCCGCGTCCCAACTGCCGGGTCCTTAGACACGCCCATCTCATTAGTATTCACTTCGCTGGGCGGTATTTTCCAGTCCCCGACATTCGGAGATCATGCGCATGCGCCCGGCACCCTCGCTCGCCGGGATCACATTGCGCCAAGTGAATACTAATGAGATGGGCGTGTCTAAAGATCCGGCAGTTGGGACGCGGCTGGGCACAAATGCGCCACAAAGAACGCCCCTTGGGCAGAAAGGAGAGGTGATTATAAAGATTATTTTTAACGTTTTATAATGCGCACAGGGATAATACTTATATGCATTGGGAACTTATTATGAGACCTAGGGGGGCATATAAAGAGCTAATTATGCTCAGAAGGCCTGTCAGTGTCCCTTTAAAGCACTCCCATTTAGCATTAGTGTCATTATGTGACGATAGTTGCTTCCAGTCTATGTTCTGAAGTGCAGCGCTCAACCCTGGGAAATTCGCCTTTTTCAAATAAAGAGTTTTTGCCCTACCGAGTTTGTTTTTTACAGTTTAGTTGGAATATAATTATATTGTGGTCACTGTTACCAAGGTTTTCATGGACAGTGACATTTCTCACAAGCTCTGCATTGTTAGAAATTACTAGATCCAGAAGAGCATCACCTCTAGTAGGATCTTCTACAAACTGGCCCATAATATTATCCTGCAAAAAGCTGAGGAATTTTCTCGCTTTTGCAGTAGAGGCAGAACCATGTTCCCAATCTATGTTTGGATAGTTAAAATCTCCCATTATCACTACTGTACCAGCCTGTGCCGCCCGCTTCCATTTGCACATACAGTAGATCTTCTTTCTCCTCAGTGATATTGGGGGGGGTCTATAGATCACACCAAGAATTATTTTTTCATTCTTTTTCCCCTCTGAAATTCCACCCACAAGGTTTCAACATCCTCACAACCTTCATCCACAATTGTTTCTTTCACACTTACTTTCATATCACTCCTGGCATACAAACATACACCACCACCAGCTTTGCGTTTAGCCCTATTGTTTCTAAATAGTATAAAACCTTGAAGATTTACAGCCCAATCATGAGAAGAGTCCAGCCATGTCTCAGCAACACAAACTACATCAATATGTTTCTTTAGTACTAAGGTCTCAAGCTCTCCCATTTTGCTTGCTAGACTTCTGGCATTTGTGAACATCAAATTTTTTTAATGATCATTTTTCCTCCTTCAGAGTTAGTTTGCGGCTGACAGATCTCCTTATCCACTTTTCTAATGATCCCCCCACCAATATATTCTGACCCCTCTCTAACCTGTCTGCCTCAATATTTATAGCCATATCCCCCCCCCCTCTTCCCTAGTTTAAATGCATTCCCATCCCAGACAGAATTCTCTCCCCCAACACAGCAGATCTCCTTCCATCGAGGTTCAAATTTGGAAAACAGTTTGTACCCCAGTGAAAAGTCAGCCTAGTCGCCTAGGAACCCAAACCCTTCTGCTCTACACCAAGACTTAAGCCATGCATTTAACTCTCTAAGCTCCCACTGACGGCCCTGTGTAGCACATGGCACAGGCAGTATTCCAGAGAACACTACCTTGGAGGTCCTTCCCTTCAGCTTAGAGCCTAGTTCTTTAAAATTATCCTTAAGGACCTTCCACCTACCATTTATTTTGTCATTGGTACCAACACGGACCACTCGTTAGCTATTAAATAAAATGTATCTGTATAGCGCCATTCTTTTATTTCTGGTCACTGAGGTGGTCACACATGCTGCAGCTAATGGCAGTTAGAAGAAAGAGCTACAACAGAAAGGACATGCCACCTAAACTTCCAGGTTGAAATAAATCTAGCAGAAGAATTTGAGCAATGAATTGGGAGATCTTTGGATCCATGTGCAGGTGGTTCTAGCTTTGTTAGAAAGAGATTGTCATGTGCTATATGATGTCTGGTTTTCATTTTTTACATCAATCATGGCATAACCCCTTTAAATTTCATCCACTTTCCTGTTACTGCACAATGTCCCACTTGTGGCCGTACCATAATGGGGTACTTTTATTTCGGGAAATAAGTTGCTGTAATTACTAACACTGTTCCTCAAACTGTGAGGTGGGCCTCACTGACAAGACGACCATAGTCATTGGGTAAGGTGCAGTCACACAAGCAGAGTTGACATAAGTGATATTTATCCTTAAAAGACATTTTTTGCCCACAGTAATCTCTGGCTTAGCAACGTAATTGACTTTTCACTCCACATTTTAATGTTCTACTGGGTTCAGAAGATAAATAGATAAACAGAGATCATTTTTTTGTTTACTTAAGGATTTGACCATTGGTGCGTTAAGAAGTCCTGAGTGTACTTTCCATTATTTGCTTGTTTTGAGCTCCAACCAGAAATTTGGATAAAAAAAAAAAAAGTCCTGTTCTCCGTACTTCAGATCTTGACTGGAAACAAAAGAAAGACAAAACATTAGCAACTGCACTAGACTGCAATGACTGATGAGGGGCTTGGAACAGTCAATTAAATGGAAACAGCCACGCAATGCGTGCTACCTAAAGATTGTGTTCTTACAGGGAATGTGCCATCAGAAAAATGATCTAGTGTTTAAATGAAAATGATAGAGAACCTGTCACCATGATGATGCAATGTATACTGCACCATTTTATCTCCTTGAAGAGCGGGACCATTTTCATTTTGGTATTTTTGATTTTTCCTCCCCACATTCCAATAGCTATAACCTTTACAATTTTCCGTTCACATAGCCACATGAGGGCTTATTTTTTATTTTTTTGTGGGTCAAGATGCATTCTTTAATGGCCCCATTTAATTTATCTTTTTTTGGTGGGAAAATGGGGGAAAAAAACTTTTTGGGGCTTTGATATTACAACGCTCATTGTACGCTAAAAATGACATGATGTCCTTATTCTGCAGGTCAATATGATTACGGCTATATAACATCTATAAAGTTTTTATTTTGTTTTACTACTAAGAAAATAAAATCTTTTTTTTTTAGGCTACTTTCACACTAGCGTTTCACGGATCCGTTTGAAGGGCATTTCAAACGGATCCGTCAATAAACTGACTAAACGGAGCCAAACGGAAGCCATTCAGACGGATCCGTTTATACGGATCCGTCTGTTTTACGGATCCGTCTGTCACGTTTGTTTCTGTATTGTCATCCGTTTAGCGGATCCGTTTTGGAAGGAAAAGCATCTCTAGGTTCCATCTTCATGTATTCAGATCTATAGGGTTGTAATGCTCTTATATTTCTCCAGGGCTATCTTGTTGAAGTTCCAAAGCTGGTCCGGCTTTGATAATGGACCACACCTTTCGGACTCTTCTACATTACTACATGCACTTAAAGATGTATAGTGTTCGTTAGAGGGCCATATGTCCCTGATCGTCATTGATCGTGCGTACAGGAGTACAGAGCATCATGATGCTGACCATGTTGTGCCGCAAACTGGGCTATTGTCCCGCACTCATATGATCTATTAGTGCAAGACTATATCCCCGCGGGCAGCTCAACTTGCACAGGATGATTGTACACTATGATGCTGTGTGCTCTCGTGCGCACGATCAATGCCACTACGGGACATAGGGCCCGCTCACGGACCATATGTCTCTTGGGGCATACAGTCGTGTGCAAGAGGCCTTAAAGGGGTTTTCTCATCTCATACAATGGGGGCATACCACTATAAGATATACCTACATTGTCTTATAGGTGCGGGTCCCACGGCTGGTACCCTCACATATATTGAGAACGAAGCCAAGAAAGTAGATGAGGTCGCACTGTGCTGCCGCCCTCCATTCACTTCTATGTGAGAGGCGGGGATTAGCGCTTGGTGGTGGACGTACCATGGGAAATGTGTCCTACAGCAACAGTGCTCCCCGCTCCGTTCTCGATATAGGTGCGGGTCCTACCAATGTTTACCCACACCTATCAGACAATGGGGACATATTCAAGTGAAATCCCCCCATTGTCGGGGGGGAAATCCCCCACATTGTCTATGTGAATACCCCTTTAAAAACTGTATGTCCCTTGCGTGTCCCTTGTCGTAATCACACTAGTTATATTAGCGTCATCGGGAAATCATTAAACGTTAAAATCACAATTTATTAATGAATTCCTGATGATGCTGATGGACCGTGACTCCCACAAGGGTTCATATGAAAGGGCACAAGATTGAACAATGAACAAGCATTTGCTTGTTCATGTGTCAATCATAGGGTCTACGATCAATAAAGAGCCAAAAGATAGCTCATTATTGATGGTCATGTTCTAATGGATCTTACGACATTGGCACTAATGCTGTTTTGATATAAATAAACGTTATAATAAACGCACAGTAGTGAGACTAGGGTAGTTTTAATTTCAACACAGCTATAGTGCCAAGGTTCCCTGTACAGGACAATAAAAACACAGACACAGTGCAGTAAAGTATAAACATTTTTTTATTTTTTATACAGAAAATAAATAAAATAAATATAAACAAAAATTATATTTATAATTGTTCATAACGGTGAGGGGAGGTGGACTGTCGTGGGGTTGATGGTCTGGGGCTGGCAATGGTAGCCCCCCCTGTCCTGGCGATCCACTGAGGTAAAACTACGGGCCACAGGAAAGGATGCAGGGCGTAATTGCGGGGTGTGGAGAAAGGAAGGGTCTGAGGAGGAGGGGACCCGAGCATGTGTAGAGGTGGAGGGAGTTTGAAAAGAAGTAGGAGGAAAATACGGGGCAGGAGAAGAAAAAGAAGCAGAAGGAAACACATGCTCGGGGGGGTGGGAAAGGAAAGGTTGGCGGTACTGGCCACTCGTGTGGGATGGGGGGTAGGTGTGGGATGGGGGATAGGTGTGGGATGGGGGTGGGGGTGGGGGTGGGATTTGGGGGCGGTGCATAATTTCCCATGCCCCGTTCTCTTGCATGATCTTGAACTCATGCAACTGCTCGGGCGTCATTGAGTCCATCAAACTGATCATGCTTAGCCCATAATGGTAGTTTGGGCTGCGTTGAAACGCCGACTCCGCCCACTCCCAGCGACGAATCAAGTCAGCACCAAACTCCATCTGATGTTGGGCAAAACCTTCTAGAGCGTCGGAAACGACCTCTACAAGGTTCGCATAATCAGCTCGATTTGGCCTACCGGATCTCTGCCTGCTCACCAGGGCTCTCAAATTTTGACGAAAACCTAAGAGCCTCTGTTGAGCGGAGGGACCCGGTAGGGGACTCGGATTATCCTGAGCCGATGCATGAGGGACAGGAGGGCTGGCGCTGGCGATCTGTTCCGGTTCCGCCTCAGGAGGTTGGTCAGGCTTCCGAGTGCTGCTGGCACTTCTGTAGAAAAAAAAAAAAGGAAAGTTAGGAATTGTTCTTTAAATAAAACATCCATGTTCTATGCTATGTCTACCGTATACCATAGGGGGCCGGCCAAAACAGGGGAGCCAAACGCTGCCCTGTCTCAGACAGCCCCTTACAGTCAGATGGAGAGAACAGTTGTCCATCTGACTGTGGGGGGCTGGCCAAAACAGGGGAGCCAAACGCTACCCTGTCTCAGACAGCCCCTTACAGTCAGATGGAGAGAAAAGTTGTCCATCTGACTGTGGGGGGCTGGCCAAAACAGGGGAGCCAAACGCTACCCTGTCTCAGACAGCCCCTTACAGTCAGATGGAGAGAAAAGTTGTCCATCTGACTGTGGGGGGCTGGCCAAAACAGGGGAGCCAAACGCTACCCTGTCTCAGACAGCCCCTTAAACTCAGACGGAGAGAAAAGTTGTCCATCTGACTGTGGGGGGCTGGCCAAAACAGGGGAGCCAAACGCTACCCTGTCTCAGACAGCCCCTTAAACTCAGACGGAGAGAAAAGTTGTCCATCTGACTGTGGGGGGCTGGCCAAAACAGGGGAGCCAAACGCTACCCTGTCTCAGACAGCCCCTTACAGTCAGACGGAGAGAACAGTTGTCCATCTGACTGTGGGGGGCTGCCCAAAACAGGGGAGCCAAACGCTCCGCTGTCTCAGACAGCCCCTTAAACTCAGACGGAGAGAAAAGTTGTCCATCTGACTGTGGGGGGCTGCCCAAAACAGGGGAGCCAAACCCTACCCTGTCTCAGACAGCCCCTTTACAATTTATTTTTTGAACAGTTGTTATAAATATTTACCTTTTTGGTGCCATTGCCTTTCGTAGGAACCCCAGGGCCGCCGTATGGATGTAGGTGGCCCCTGAGGTTCCTCCGGAGCCACTCGGGGCCTGAACCTCCTTGTTGTAATCCCTCCTGAAGCGGTCCCGGATAGATCGCCAACGCGTTGTAACCAGTTTGACTATCGAAAAAAACAATAAAAACTAAAATCAGCATGATGAAAGGAAAAGAACAATATTTTAAAGTATTAAAATACATATTGTTTTACTTACCATATTTCTCCTGAGCCGCCGCATCGAGATCCCCCCAGGTCTCAAAAACTTCAGCACAGATGTCCCTCCAGAGCCGCTGGGTACGACGATGATCGGCGTGGTGGCGGTCGGAGTGGTCCCATAATGCTGGACGCGCCTCCACCAGTTGGATGAGGAGCAGGGTATCTATGCTCGGAACCCCGAACTCCTCATCTTCCCTGGTGGAGCCTACGGAACCCTGAAAAAAAGGAAATACAAAATTTAATGTAATTCCTAATACAAAATGCTAATTAAAACTACTTAATTCAATACTTACACGTCTACGACCGCCACGCTCATTCCCGCGGACTCTGGAGGCGACTGGGGGATCCTCGCTGGCGGCTCTAGGTGCAGATTGCTAAAAACAATTTTTTTTTTTTTTAGAAGACTGTACTTAAATTTAAAAAAAAATTACGATATCTCATATATATACTTACTTCTTGACAGCCCTGGTCCCGGCTTGGTCCACCTCCCCTGGACGCTGGCGATTGGGCAGGTGAGCTGGGCCCTCCGCAGATGATGAAGACGAAATCTATAATAAGAGCACATACTGTTTAATGCAATGAATCAAACAGTAAAAACTCCAACTGTTGATTTTATACTTACCGGCCACTGAATACGGCGGCGCCTTCTGCGTGGGTCACTCCAGTCAACGGTTGTCTTCTTTGAGGACATCTGTACGCAACAGAATACCAGACAAAATGCAGATAACGTTAAAGGAACGTGTAGAGCACTATTTCCTCATATATCAACAATTTTTTTTTTTTCAATACTTACTTTTTAAAATATAGATCTGGGCTTGCCCACCGCAGATATTTTCTATTTTCTTTTTTTGGGAACGACCCTAATAATAAAATGATTAAAAAAATTAATCCGACAGGAGCCATAATCCCCCCCCCCAACTGCCATAAACACCCCCAGAGACAGCAGCCCCGCATAGTGCCAGCAGCCCCCCACAATGACATCAGGCCCCCAGTTCCAAACAACCTTCCCACAGTGCCCTCAGCCCCCCAATGCCAGCAGCCCCCACAGTTCCAGCCACAAACACCCCCGCAGTGCCAGCAGCCCCCACAGTTCCAGCCACAAACACCCCCGCAATGTCAGAAGCACCGCACAGTTCCAGCCACAAACACCCCCGCAAGCAATGTCAGAAGCACCGCACAGTTCCAGCCACAAACACCCCCGCAATGTCAGAAGCACCGCACAGTTCCAGCCACAAAAAAACCTGCAGTTCCAGAAGCACCGCGCAGTTCCAGCCACAAACACCCCCGCAATGTCAGAAGCACCGCACAGTTCCAGCCACAAACACCCTCGCAATGTCAGAAGCACCGCACAGTTCCAGCCACAAACACCCTCGCAATGTCAGAAGCACCGCACAGTTCCAGCCACAAACACCCCCGCAATGTCAGAAGCACCGCACAGTTCCAGCCACAAAAAAAACTGCAGTTCCAGAAGCACCGCGCAGTTCCAGCCACAAACATCATACCATTGCCAGCAGACCCCCCCCCAGTTCCAGCCACACACGCCCCCCCCAGTGCCAGAAGCCCCCCATAAAGGCAGCCCACACCACCAGTGCCAGCGGCTCCCACTGTTCCAGACACACCCCTTCCCAAGTGCCAGCAGCCCCCCCTACCCTAGAAATAGAGAGATAGATAGATAGTAAAAAAAAGAAAGATAGACAAACAGACAAAACTTCATACTTACCAGTCTCACCAAGTCGATAATCCAAAATGGCCGACGATGAGGGGGAGGGACAGGAAGTTACTGGGCATGCGCAGAGACGTGAACGGTTTCAAACAGATCCTTGTCAAAGCGAAGCCAGGACAGACTTCCATTGTAAGTCTGAACGGATCCGTACGCCTCCGCACGGACAGGCGGACATCAAAACGCTGCAAGCTGCGTTCGGGTGTCCGCCTGCTGAGCGGAACGGAGGCTGAACGCTGCCAGACTGATGCATTCTGAGCGGATCCTTATCCACTTAGAATGAATTGGGGCAGTACGGATCCGTTCGGGGCCGCTTGTGAGAGCCTTTGAACGGAAGTCACAAGCGGAGCCCCGAACGCTAGTGTGAAAGTAGCCTTAAATCAAGGTTTTCTCTGCATCAGCATTTGTTTGGGGGTGGGGGGTGAGAAGGGGACTAATAAATGGTGAATCATGTTATTCTATTTTTTATTTTATTTTTCCCGTTATGGTGATCTGCCTGTGATGATAATGAGATGGCTCAGGAGTCAGGACATAACAGGAAGTCTCAACATATTATTAGGCCTAGTGCTTAGTGTGAAAACCAATAGTTTTTTTTAAATACGGATAGTGACACGGAAAATTAAAACAAAAAATACAAAAAAAAAAAAAACGAAAAAAAATGTTAACCGTAGTTTTTGCCCCATAAGACGCACCTAGGTTTTGGAGGAGGAAAATAAGAAAAAAAATATTTTTAACCAAAAGGTGTGCTTTTGGTGGGTTTTGAACTAATGGTGGTCTGTGGATGACGCAGTCACTGTACTCTAATACACCGGGCGCTGCTGCAAGTTGCTGGCCTCTAGCCTCTCCTTGCTGATACATCGCAGCCGGCGATGTATCAGTGTTAGCGGAGTAAAAATTTCAGCATTTGCCCCCTAAGACGCAGGGGCATTTTCCCCCCACTTTTGGAGGAAAAAAAGTGCGTCATATGGTGGTGAAAAATACGGTAAACTAAAAATGTGTGTAAGCAAGAGGTCATTGTCTAATGACACATACCCTTTAAGTAATAGCAGTGAGATATTATTCCTTGTACAAAGATGTTCTCAGTCTGCATTTAACTCTACTTACGTGAATCCCAGATGATGACATGCTCTCAGGAATATTATTTGACTGTGTAATACCACATATCAATCTTTCTCTTAGTATGTTTGAGCTCATTAAGGATTCAATAGTAGAACATTCTCCTGTGATACAGGGATACAAGAAAATCTATTTGTAAGAAACAAAGCAGGAAGGAGATTTTACATTCTGCCCAGCAGCCACAGAGGAATTGTTCCAGGACATAAATTAGATTAAATAAGGGCTATTTATATGGTGATGAGGGGACCCCGTTACTTCCAAATTAAGGATTGTGGCAGAGTAGGCAGTGAACGTCTCTCCTTCAAACCTCCCTCATACGCTTGCTTGCTCTCTCACTTTCTCCCTCTGCTGTAACTACATGTTCAGCCTGCAGATTAAATAACCGACAAATGTCCCCAAGAGGACATTTTAAGGTTAACTCCCTCCTACCCTGAATGAGGCATACATTTAAAGAAAAAGGAAAAAAAAAAACAATTTTAACAGGGAAAGAAACCGCAGTCTTAGAAGAACAGAAACAGCCTTCTGGATCCCCTGAGCCAGGCTGGTATAAAGCACCTAATTTCAACGTGCCATTGTCTAAACATACAATCAATTAGATTAGTTCTTCTGGTTTCCAAGCTATTGTATCACCATAAAGAAGCAGTACAAGTCACCAGTGATCACGTTTAATCTGAACACAGCATTTTATCATATTTGGTACATTATGCTGTCAATTTTTTTTTTTCATCATTGCATTTTCTTTATTCATTTCTGTATAGATAATGAATGTTATTTGGAAGGAATCGCCCCTCATTGAATACACTTTGATAAATAATTAAATCTCTAATGCCTAAGGGTATCTATTGTTAACAGCCGTGCAATATTGCCCAGCGGCCATTAACAATGCAAACCAACTAAACAGTTGGTTAATGAGTTAGTTAATTAGAGCCTGCTGTGGCTCGTACGGTCCCAGGCTATTCCACCGCAGCACAGCCATGTCGAAGCCACTCCATGTGGTCATACCCCAAGGGTCCTTTTAAATGGCCCAAATGTGGGGCCATAACAAGCCCTGACTGAATAGCAATCTTTAAAAAGGTGTTCAACTCCAGTCCTCAGGGACCACCTACCAGTCATGTTTTCAGGATTTCCTTAGTATTGAGCAGGTGATATAATTAGTGTCAACGCATCAGGACTTACCTCAGGTATTCATTCTGTGGGATATTCTCAAATCATGACCGATAGGTGGGCCCTGAGGACTAGGGTTGAGGAACACTGGTTTAAAGTGATGCAAAATGCATTGGAGGAGAACTATTAGTATGGTCGTTCATCCCCCATATGGGTTTAATATTGTTGGCAGCACATCCCCTGCTTAAACAGAGAAATATACTCCCAGCGAACTATAATGGATCTGATCAGGATTTACGCATTTGTTGGCAGAAGATGCTAATGCACAGGGTTCAAAGGCTAAATACTGACCAAACACATTCATGTCTATGAACCCTCTCATGACAGGGTGATTGGTCAATTCTGTAATGTATCGGAAGCACCCCAATTTCAGCAATCCCGGTACTGACCGGTAAAAGCCAGTATACCACAAAAAAAAGTATGACATAGTGAGATAGCATAGCATGCTGCACTATACTGTAAGTATAGAAAAAGCATTAAAGTATGTCTTAGCATAAGGTAAAGCAGCGTTTCAATTTTTTTGCATACATTTTAAAATAGTGTTATGTTTAAAAAAAAAAATCTGTTAAAAATGTATAGTACTACAGTATGGCTAAATCATAGTGTGCAATAAGCCTACTGTGCACTGTAACAAAAAAATGCTGTGTTTAGAATCTGTCAACGGGCAGGGAAGCTGTTGCTGACTGATCTTATTATGCTTAACTTCAGTTTTTTTACCTTAATATGCCCTGCAGCAAACATTCAAATCATCTGCTTAACATTAATATGTAATACTTACATTGGGTATTGTGTTAATGAGCATTGCTACAGAGAGTAATATCTCCAGGCCTTGCATAACTTTACGTTCATTAAGCCCCAACAGGCTATGATAGGCTTTGAAGTCAAATGGAAATGTATAAATCCTCTATTATTTCAGGGAGACCACATGATGCATTATGCTCAGCTTCCATCTCGTAAAGTTTGCGGAGGCCTGGGAGGAGCTTAGTTGTCATATGACTGTAGGAATCCGCTGACACTTGCATAAGGGAAAAGTAAAGCATATCTGCAGTAAATCAGAGCAGATTCCTCTGCAGGCAGCTTGTCATTCCTGGTCAGGGTAAAATATTCAAGTTATTTTCGCTATATCTCACTATCTTGTCTAACTTACAGTCACTACCTATCTCACAGCAGGGAGGAAGTAAAGTGCTTCACCTACTCTTACCTATACTGAAATGAATGGAACATTCATACAGCACAGTGCAGTAAATATTTAGAGGCAGTTTAAAAAAAATAAAAATATATATATATATATATATATATATACACCGTATTTTTCGCTTTATAAGACGCACCTGATCATAAGATGCACCTAGGTTTTTCTGGAGGAAATTAAGATTTTATTTTTTTTAAACCAAATGGTGTGCTTTTGAAATAATGGGAGGTCTGTGGATAGCAGTTATAGGGGATCTGTGGATGACACAGTTATTGGGGTCTGTGGAGGACACAGTTATGGGGGATCTGTGGAGGACACAGTTATGGGGGATCTGTGGAGGACACAGTTATGGGGGATCTGTGGAGGACACAGTTATGGGGGATCTGTGGAGGACACAGTTATGGGGGATCTGTGGAGGACAGTGTTGTAGGGGATCTGTGAAGGACAGTGTTGTAAGGGATCTGTGGAGGACACAGTTATGGGGATCTGTGGAGGACAGTGTTATTGTGGGATCTGTGGAGGACAGTGTTATTGTGGGATCTGTGGAGGACAGAGTTATTGGGGATCTGTGGATGAGACTGTTATGGGGGGATCTGACCACATTATATTGGGCCCCAGTTATAGCAGCCCAGCCATCACATATAAAGTTTATGCAGCAGCCCCTAGCAGTGCTGCTTTGCTAAACTAGCAGTAATTGCTTATCTGCAGTACTCACTATGCATGCAGCGGGCAGGCTGGTATTGCATGTCACAGGCCGGAGAGTGACAGGTAATGAAAGAAACCACATGAAGTTAACGGGTTAGTGGGAAAATAAACGGGAATTTCTATTTGGGAAAATTGATGAGTGTAAGAAATAGTAGAACTGTATTGTATAAAAAAATTAAAATCACTTTATGGTTTGTATGTTAACTTTATTCAAACATTATAGTATATGCCACTTTTATGTGAAGAGAATACAGGGAGAACTTGTATTGTCCTAGAGGTTCTGTCCTAGATGCTATGGAGTGTGTAATTTTGTGTGATACTTGTATGTGAGATGACAAGACAGGCTGAGGCTGCATCACATAGGAAAACATGGAAACCCTGCAGTGTGAGGGGACAGCTGTTCTGTGTCACAACTGCCCTTACACAAAGCAGTGTGGTGAGACTCCGCCACCTCTGTCTCTGCAAAACCAGGCATGATGGGAAATGTAGGATTCATCAGGAAAACCATATCTGAAAGCAAGAATGAATCAAGATGGCAGAAAAGCCACAAACTGCCCATCAAATAAATCAGGTATACACAGAGCCTCTATTTTTTTATTTATTTTTTAAATAATGGCCTATCCTGCACTATATAGGCAAAGAAAGAAAACTCTGGAGTGCATCTTTAACAGCCTGCTGAAGATGTATAACGCAAATGTGAAACAAGCTGTTAAATGTGAAAGAACTACAAATCAACTAGGAAAATTTTGCAAGATCTAGAATCTATGTCTTCTTTTTTTTCCCCTTTTAGTTTCCTTTTCTTTTTCCTCACTTCCATCATGTCTGGAGCTGCTGGATTTAATTGATCTGTACAGGTTTTGAAGCTATATGTCTGTTTTTTTACTCCCTGCTTTCCTGGAGCCAAAACTTTATTTTTACATTCACATAGACGTTTGAGGGCTTGTTTTTTGCAGGACAAGTTGTACTTTCTAATGGTACCATTTAATATGATGTAGTGGGAACCTGGTAAAATAGCAAATTGGGTGGAATTGGGGAACAAAAAGCAATTCCACCATAGTTTTATGAGTTTCATTTTTATGGCATTCCAAGTGTCGTAAAACTGACCTGTTATCATTATTCTCTGCGTCAGTAATATACCACAATTAATGTTAAATTTTTATAGTTTTTCTTGTATTTTAATACTTAAAAATAAAATAATTTGAAAAAAAATATTGTTTTTTCTTTGCAGCACTGTGTTCTGAACCCCTTAATTTTTTTATTTTTACTTGTGACCATGCCTACACACCCGGAGGCCGAACGGCTTCCCTGTGCGGAGATTGGTCTCTATGAGGAAACCCATGCTATTACAAATGTAGTTCCCATGGAGGCCTTCAGGTGTCAGAGCTCCATAGGAAAATAGTGAATCTCCCATACACTGCAATGGTAATTCATAAAAATAAAAGGAAAAGAAAAAAAGTTTTAAAAAATATTAAAAAAATAAAAATACAACAAATCAAATCACCCCCCCTTCCAATAATAAAAATAAAAAATATAAATTAAGAACAATAAAGGTCATAGGCATCACCTTGTCCCAAAAAGGAGATTTTTGTGAAACTCACCTGTAAAATCTTTTTCTCGTAATTTCCATTGGGGGACACAGACCATGGGTATAGCTTAGAGATATTACTAGGAGGGACACTATGCAAAAAAAGAAGCTCCTCCTCCTCGGGCTATACCCCCAGGCACCTCCAGGAGAACTTCAGTCGTTGCAAAAGCAGTAGGAGAAGGAGAACGGAAATAAAACACTATGGAAACCATCACACAGCACACCATAAGGCGTAAACCAAAAAAGGGGCAGGAGCTGTGTCCCCCAATGGAAATTACGAGAAAAAGATTTTACAGGTGAGTTTCACAAAAATCTCCTTTTCTCGTTCATTCCATTGGGGGACACAGACCATGGGACGTCCCAAAGCAGTCCATGGGGTGGGAAAAAAGAACAAATCCAACACCGCCAGGAATAAACGTCCAGCAGTCAAACCGGAACCACAGCCTGCAATACCCTGCGCCCAAGAACAGCATCAGCCGAGGCCAGAGAGTGTAACTGATAAAACTTTGTGAAAGTATGTAAGGACGACCAAGTGGCCGCCTTACACAACTGGGAAACGGATGCGCTATTGCGTCTAGCTCAGGAAGCTCCCACTGCCCTTGTGGAGTGAGCGGTAATCCGCGACGGCGGAACATGACCACGAGCGCGATATGCCGCAGCAATAGCGGAACGGATCCACCGCGCCACGGTGACCTTGGAAGCCGCCAGGCCCTTACGGGACCCTTCAGGAATCACAAAGAGAGAGTCTGAACGCCGGAAGGAAGCGGCAGCCCCCAGGTACACATTCAGAGCCCTGACGACGTCCAGGGAGTGGAGAGCGCATTCCTTGGGGTTTGCCGGAGAAGGACAAAAAGAGGGCAGGACAAGATCCTCGTTAAGGTGGAAGGGAGAAACCACCTTGGGCAAAAAAGAAGGCACCGGTCTGAGCACCACCTTATCCTGGTGAAAGACCAGAAAAGGTTCCCGGCAGGAAAGTGCGGCCAGCTCCGAAACTCGCCTGATGGAGGTTATGGCCACCAGAAAAACTACCTTCCAGGTGAGTAAAACCAGAGAGACCTCCCTCAGAGGTTCAAAAGGCGCCGCCTGAAGGGCGCGCAGAACCAAGTTGAGATCCCAGGGGGGCAAGGGAGGCACATACGGGGGAACAGAATGCGCCACCCCCTGCAGGAAGGTTTTTACAGGTCCCAAAAAGGCAATGGACCTCTGAAAAAAGATAGCCAAAGCAGAAACCTGACCCTTCAAAGAACTGAGCGACAGACCCATGTCGAGGCCGGACTGGAGAAAGGACAGCACCACTGGGACAGAGAAACGTAGGGGCGGGTAGCCTGATTTCTCACAAAAAAACAGGAAGGCCTTCCAGGTGCGATAATAGATTCGTGAAGAAGCCGGCTTCCGAGCCTTGATCATGGTTCTCACCACCGCATCAGAGAAGCCTCTCTTCCTCAGGATGGCGGTCTCAACAGCCACGCCGTTAAACGCAGCTGCCGTGAATTCTGGTGGAAGAGCGGCCCCTGAGACAGGAGATCCTCTCTGTCGGGCAGAGGCCACGGAACGTCCGCCAACATACGAGCGACGCTGGAGAACCAGGCGCGGCGAGGCCAATCCGGAGCGACGAGAATGGTTGGTATCCCCTCCGCCTCGATCTTGCGCAGCACCTTCGGCAACAAAGGAATCGGAGGGAAGACGTAAAGGAGGCTGAACCGCTGCCATGGAGATACCAGCGCGTCCACCCCGCCCGTGGGTCTCGAGCGCGGGCTAGATACACCGACACCTTGTGGTTGAGCCGGGAAGCCATCAAATCTACGTCCGGACGGCCCCATCGGTGGCAGATGTCCTCGAACACCTCCGGATGGAGAGACCACTCTCCCGGATCCACCTTGGTGCGACTCAGAAAATCCGCCGTCCAATTGTCGACTCCCGGGATGTACACTGCCGACAATACTGGAACATGAGACTCCGCCCATAAGAGGATCCTCGCTACTTCCCGGATTACTGCCCGACTGCGAGTCCCGCCTGATGGTTGACATAAGCCACAGCCGTGGCATTGTCCGACTGAACCCGCACCGGGTGAGTCGCAAGGAGAGGAGTCCAATGGGAGAGGGAGTGGAAAATCGCCCTTAATTCCAAAACGTTTATCGGGAGACGGGATTCCTCCGTCGACCAGACACCCTGAACTGTGAGGTTCCGGAGAACACCTCCCCAACAGATGAGGCTGGTGTCGGTGGTGACTATCGTCCAGGAGAACGGAAGGAAGGACTTTCCTGACGATAGGTTCAGGGAAGACTGCCACCAAGGGAGAGACGCTCGAACTTGCCGGGACAGATGAACAGGAGTGTCTAGACCCCGAGGGTTCTTGTTCCAGAGGGCAAGGATCATCTGTTGTAGCGGACGAGAGTGAAATTGGGCGTACGGAATCGCCTCGAAAGAGGAGACCATAAGGCCCAGCACCCGCATGCACTCCCGAATGGTGGGACGTGGAGAGCGTAGAAGGAGCACCACTGCCAGACGAATCTGGGAAGCCTTGGAATCTGGAAGAAACACCCGAGAAATCGAGGTGTCCAAGATCATCCCCAGGAACGAGAGTCTCTGGGAGGGGTGCAGAGAGGACTTGGGGAGATTGATCAGCCATCCGAACCGTTCCAGGGATTGAACCGTGATTCAGACGCTGTCCTCGGCCTGTGGAAGAGACGGAGCTTTTATCAAGATGTCGTCTAGGTATGGTAACAAAGAGATGCCCCTGGTGCGAAGAAGCGCCATGAGAGGCGCCAGAATCTTTGTAAAAACTCGAGGGGCGGTCGCCAACCCAAAAGGTAGGGCGTCAAACTGGTAATGACGCCCCCCTATGGCAAAGCGCAGAAAGCGATGGTGGGACTCTGCAATAGGGACGTGCAAGTAGGCGTCTTGAATGTCCACAGACGCGAGAAATTCTCCTGGAAGCAGAGAAGCAATAACGGAGCGAAGGGACTCCATGCGAAACTTCCGCACCCGTAGAAACTTGTTGAGAAGTTTTAGATCCAAGATTGGACGCACTGACCCCTCCTTCTTTGGAACAACGAACAGGTTTGAGTAAAAACCTGTCCCTTGCTCTTCTGGGGGAACGGGGGAAATGACACCACGGTCCAGAAGAGAGGAGACCGCAAAAAAAGGTCCGAGGCCCTGGCTGGATCCCCCAGAACGCGAGAAGGGAAAAAACGTTCCGGCGGGCTGGACGCGAACTCCAACTTGTAGCCGGACGTCACCACTTCCAGAGCCCAGGCGTCCTGAACGTGAGCCCTCCAGACCTGTTGAAAGGAGAGCAGACGGCCCCCCACCACGAGGGATGGGGGCACCCCTTCATGCGGAGGGTTGCTTGGGAGCAGGAGGACGGGCTGACTGCGCCCGAGGCCGCCAAGAGGGCTGGGGCTTGAAGAAAGGCTTCTTGCGGGAGTCCTGGGATCCCCCTGCTGATGAGGATGACGGCGTCCTGGCAGTGGAGAAGCGACGAAAGGACAGGCCCCAGAAACCTGAAGGCCGAGACCGAAAGGGACGCTTGGTCCTGGGCTGGGGTAGATGAGTGCTCTTGCCCCCAGTTGCGGCAGAAATGAATTCATCTAGTTGAGCCCCAAAGAGCCTGGACCCTTCAAAGGGAAGGTTAGCGAGGGAACGCTTGGATGAGGCATCAGCATCCCACACCTTCAGCCAGACCTCCCTGCGCTGAATGACAGAGAGGGCCGAAATACGGGCAAAGAGGGAGCCGATGTCCATTGAAGCCTCACAGAGATATTTAGAAGCTTGAGACATCTGGATGATAAAATCCAGAGTATCTGCAGAGGCGTCCTGCTCTAACAGATCCTGGTGGTGGCGCTGCAACCACGTCGTAAGGGCTCTGGCGACCCAAGCCGACGCAAAGGCCGGTCGCAGGGAAGCGCCCGCCAGTGAGAAGATGGACTTGGAAAGTGAATCCAAACGTCTGTCCACCGCATCCTGCAGAGAGGAACCGTCTAGGACAGGAAGGGCCGTGTTCTTGGCTAACCTGGCCACCGGAGGATCTACCTTAGGGGAAGAAGTCCACTTTTCCACTGTGCCAGCTGGAAAAGGATAAAGCGGATCCATACGCTTGGTGGCCGAAAATTTTTGATTAGGTCGATCCCAAGCTTTTGATAGGACCGCAGTGAATTCCTCATGAATAGGGAACACGGCGGACTCCTGTTTCTTGGGTGGAAAAAGGGAGAACTCCCGACTAGTGGAGGGAGGAGAATCCCCTTGTATATTAAAAGTGTCACGGACAGCTGCCACCAACTCGGTTACCATGGTGGAAAGCTTAGGCAGGGGTTCCCGCTCCGTGACTTCGTCCGATCCGGACAATTCCCCATCGGATTTGCGCTCCCTGCGAGGGGGAGAGTCAACCGGGCATGCCTCAAGGCGAGGGGGAGAAGCGGAGTCATCCGAGGAGGAATGCTGCCGCTCACGCTGCCTTTTAGAAGTCAGACGCCCTCTGTGAGAGTCACTGAGAGGGGATGGAGTGGTGGATGCCACTGGAGTAGTAGCCGCCATGCGCTCCATGAAGGACATGGCTGCCTTGGCAACTAAGGCCAGATCAGCTGCCGCATTAGACATGGCGGAGGCCCAGGCGGGTACCGCTGGTTCCGCAGGGGCAGAGGGAGGACCGGGCTGAGCAAGAGAAGGAGGCTGATCCTGTCCAGGAGCAGGGCATGAGTCACAGGAACCAGTGACAGAAAAAGGCCTAAGGCATATCTTACATGACTCCAGTGGAGCCTGAGAGGAAGCCTTGGAAGGCTTAGGGGCCCCAGGTTTAGGCATGATGGTATTCCAAAAAAGATTTCCTATCAGGTTGCTGCAATTCCTACCACCCAGGCAACAGCAGAAGTCTCCGGTCACCGAGAACTGAGGAGCTGCACGGCCTCAATCCAGCAGAGTCTCCGGCGTAAGGAGAGAGAGAGCGGGACGCCGAAGTTCCGCCCCCTAGAACGCGTCATAGCGGCGCGCGATTTAAAATACACCCTTTCGCCTGGTACGGCGCAGCGGGGGTTAATATATGAAGGAGCGGTCTGGCGGGGAGCTGCAGAGAGCGCAGCGGCCGCAGTCTAAGTGAATAGAATACACCATATGCAGAGGCGTCCTGCCTCTGTCGAAATCAAGTTGCCGTTGCGCTGTAGGCAGGTAGGAAAGGCATATCCGTAGGCAGGAATCACCAGCCCTACCCAGAAGGCCCCCTCCCATAGTAAAAAAATGCCCTCAGCAGGTCCTTTTCTAGCTCACCCAGGCGGCCTCAGAGCGCCAGACAGACGACATAAAGAGAGGGGGGAGGGGAGAGAGAGAAGGGAGATTGAAGCAGGCAATACTTATCTGCTCAGCATGCTCCCTCGATGTCCACTTTTCTTCTGTGGGGGGAATGGGAGGTAGCCAGGAACCTTCAGAAGACCGTGGCAGACACTCCACAGGGGCCAGGAAAGCGCAATGCTGACCTGCGTCCCCATCTGAAAACAGAAAATAACAAACAGGAGAAGAATAAGCGTCAACCTCCTTGAACGGACACTAAGCAAAGACTGAAGTTCTCCTGGAGGTGCCTGGGGGTATAGCCCGAGGAGGAGGAGCTTCTTTTTTTGCATAGTGTCCCTCCTAGTAATATCTCTAAGCTATACCCATGGTCTGTGTCCCCCAATGGAATGAACGAGAAATGTATGTACTATTAAAATATAAATGTATTTATCCTGTATGGTGAACGCCGTAATGAAAAAAATCTAAATGACAGATTCGCCATTTTTTGTCACTTCACTTCCCCAAAATGGTATCAATGAAAACTACAGGTCAAATACAAAACACTTTTTTTTCCACCAAAGTTTATTTTGCATTCAGTATTAAAACAAAAGAAAAACGATACAAATGTGGTATTGCCAAAATCGTAGTGAACAAGAGAATGAAGGGAACAGGTCAGTTTTACCGCATGGTGAAAGCTGTAAAAATGAAACCCATAAATCTGTGGTGGAATTACGTTATTTCCCCAATTTCACCCCATTTGGATTTCTTTCCAGCTTCCCACAACAACGTATGCAGTATTAAATGGTGCCATTAGAAAAAACAACTTGTCCAACAAGTTGATTAGTGGGGGGTCTGAGTCCTGAGACCCCCACTGATCCCTAGAATGAGGAGAGAGAAGCGTTCGCATAGCGTGCTCTATATCCTGGCAGCAGGAGACAATCGAGATGGGCCCTTAGACTTTCTATTGAGTCTATCTCGCTTCCTTTCCTGCAGTGAGAAGAGAGCACGATATGCAATCTCTTCACTCTCCTCATTCTTGTAGAAATCCTGAACACAGGTATTAATATCCTGCTGATCTTGTCCATCTAATGGTCCCTTTACACGGGATGATGATCTAACAGATTGTCGAGAAGGAAGCGATGATCTGTTCAATTGTAGGCCCTTTAGGCTAGTCCTGCAGACAAGACAGCAGTAAGACTGCTGCTCTAGCCAGTTGTCTTATAGCCAGACACCTGACAGTAAGGTGGATATATATCGGTCTTAATTGTAATGAGACAAAACAGAATCAAGGGAAAGCAGGAAATGAAGAGATGAATAGCTGGGATTTTTTATTAAATTTTTTAAACTTTTTTGTGCACTTTCTGTGTTTAGTGTTTCTTTAACCACCTCCAGACCGCTGTACGCACAGACGCGTCCTGGAGGTGGTTGATTCATTCCTCCTGGACGCGCCGGCGCGTCCTCTCGCGAGACGCGAGATTTCCTGTGAACGCGCGCACACAGGCGCGCGCGCTCACAGGAACGGAAGGTAAGAGAGTTGATCTCCAGCCTGCCAGCGGCGATCGTTCGCTGGCAGGCTGGAGATGTGTTTTTTTTAACCCCTAACAGGTATATTAGACGCTGTTTTGATAACAGCGTCTAATATACCTGCTACCTGGTCCTCTGGTGGTCCCCTTTGTTTGGATCGACTACCAGAGGACACAGGTAGCTCAGTAAAGTAGCACCAAGCACCACTACACTACACTACACCCCCCCCCCCCGTCACTTATTAACCCCTTATTAGCCCCTGATCACCCCATATAGACTCCCTGATCACCCCCCTGTCATTGATTACCCCCCTGTAAAGCTCCATTCAGACGTCCGCATGATTTTTACGGATCCACTGATAGATGGATCGGATCCGCAAAACGCATCCGGACGTCTGAATGAAGCCTTACAGGGGCGTGATCAATGACTGTGGTGATCACCCCATATAGACTCCCTGATCACCCCCCTGTCATTGATTACCCCCCTGTCATTGATCACCCCCCTGTAAAGCTCCATTCAGACGTCCGCATGATTTTTACGGATCCACTGATAGATGGATCGGATCCGCAAAACGCATCCGGACGTCTGAATGAAGCCTTACAGGGGCATGATCAATGACTGTGGTGATCACCCCATATAGACTCCCTGATCACCCCCCTGTAAAGCTCCATTCAGATGTCCGCATGATTTTTACGGATCCACTGATAGATGGATCGGATCCGCAAAACGCATCCGGACGTCTGAATGAAGCCTTACAGGGGCATGATCAATGACTGTGGTGATCACCCCATATAGACTCCCTGATCACCCCCCTGTCATTGATTACACCCCTGTCATTGATCAACCCCCTGTAAAGCTCCATTCAGATGTCCGCATGATTTTTACGGATGCACTGATAGATGGATCGGATCCGCAAAACGCATCCGGACGTCTGAATGAAGCCTTACAGGGGTGTGATCAATGACTGTGGTGATCACCCCATATAGACTCCCTGATCACCCCCCTGCCATTGATTACCCCCCCTGTAAAGCTCCATTCAGACATCCGCATGATTTTTACGGATCCACTGATAGATGGATCGGATCCGCAAAACGCATCCGGACGTCTGAATGAAGCCTTACACGGGCGTGATAAATGACTGTGGTTATCACCCCATATAGACTCCCTGATCACCCCCCTGTCATTGATCACCACCCCTGTCATTGATCACCACCCCTGTCATTGATCACCACCCCTGTCATTGATCACCACCCCTGTCATTGATCACCCCCCCTGTCATTGATCACCCCCCCTGTCATTGATCACCCCCCCTGTCATTGATCACCCCCCCTGTCATTGATCACCACCCCTGTCATTGATCACCCCCCCTGTCATTGATCACCCCCCCTGTCATTGATCACCCCCCCTGTCATTGATCACCCCCCCTGTCATTGATCACCCCTCTGTAAGGCTCCATTCAGACATTTTTTTGGCCCAAGTTAGCGGAATTATTATTTTTTTTTCTTACAAAGTCTCATATTCCACTAACTTGTGTCAAAAAATAAAATCTCACATGAACTCACCATACCCCTCACGGAATCCAAATGCGTAAAATTTTTTAGACATTTATATTCCAGACTTCTTCTCATGCTTTAGGGCCCCTAGAATGCCAGGGCAGTATAAATACCCCACATGTGACCCCATTTCGGAAAGAAGACACCCCCAGGTATTCCGTGAGGGGCATATTGAGTCCATGAAAGATTGAAATTTTTGTCCCAAGTTAGCGGAACGGGAGACTTTGTGAGAAAAAAATTAAAAATATCAATTTCCGCTAACTTGTGCCAAAAAAAAAAAATTTCTATGAACTCGCCATGCCCCTCATTGAATACCTTGGGGTGTCTTCTTTCCAAAATGAGGTCACATGTGGGGTATTTATACTGCCCTGGCATTCTAGGGGCCCCAAAGCGTGAGAAGAAGTCTGGTATCCAAATGTCTAAAAATGCCCTCCTAAAAGGAATTTGGGCACCTTTGCGCATCTAGGCTGCAAAAAAGTGTCACACATCTGGTATCGCCGTACTCAGGAGAAGTTGGGGAATGTGTTTTGGGGTGTCATTTTACATTAACCCATGCTGGGTGAGAGAAATATCTTGGCCAACTTTGTATAAAAAAATGGGAAAAGTTGTCTTTTGTCAAGATATTTCTCTCACCCAGCAAGGGTATATGTAAAATGACACGCCAAAACACATTCCCCAACTTCTCCTGAATACAGCGATACCACATGTGTGACACTTTTTTGCAGCCTAGGTGGGCAAAGGGGCCCATATTCCAAAGAGCACCTTTAGGATTTCACAGGTCATTTACCTACTTACCACACATTAGGGCCCCTGGAAAATGCCAGGGCAGTATAACTACCCCACAAGTGACCCCATTTTGGAAAGAAGACACCCCAAGGTATTCCGTGAGGGGCATGGCGAGTTCCTAGAATTTTTTATTTTTTGTCACAAGTTAGTGGAAAATGCTGCTTTTTTTTTTTTTTTCATACAAAGTCTCATATTCCACTAACTTGTGACAAAAAATAAAAACTTCCATAAACTCACTATGCCCATCAGCGAATACCTTGGGGTCTCTTCTTTCCAAAATGGGGTCACTTGTGGGGTAGTTATACTGCCCTGGCATTCTAGGGGCCCAAATGTGTGGTAAGGAGTTTGAAATCAAATTCTGTAAAAAATGGCCAGTGAAATCCGAAAGGTGCTCTTTGGAATATGGGCCCCTTTGCCCACCTAGGCTGCAAAAAAGTGTCACACATCTGGTATCTCCGTACTCAGGAGAAGTTGGGGAATGTGTTTTGGGGTGTCATTTTACATATACCCATGCTGGGTGAGAGAAATATCTTGGCAAAAGACAACTTTTCCCATTTTTTTATACAAAGTTGGCATTTGACCAAGATATTTCTCTCACCCAGCATGGGTATATATAAAATGACACCCCAAAAGACATTCCCCACCTTCTCCTGAGTACGGAGATACCAGATGTGTGACACTTTTTTGCAGCCTAGGTGGGCAAAGGGGCCCAAATTCCAAAGAGCACCTTTCGGATTTCACAGGTCATTTTTTACAGAATTTGATTTCAAACTCCTTACCACACATTTGGGCCCCTAGAATGCGAGGGCAGTATAACCACCCCACAAGTGACCCCATTTTGGAAAGAAGAGACCCCAAGGTATTTCGTGATGGGCATAGTGAGTTCATAGAAGTTTTTATTTTTTGTCACAAGTTAGTGGAATATGAGACTTTGTAAGAAAAGAAAAAAAAAAATATCATCATTTTCCACTAACTTGTGACAAAAAATAAAAAGTTCTATGAACTCACTATGCCCATCAGCGAATACCTTAGGGTGTGTACTTTCCGAAATGGGGTCATTTGTGGGGTGTTTGTACTGTCAGGCCATTGTAGAACCTCAGGAAACATGACAGGTGCTCAGAAAGTCAGATCTGCTTCAAAAAGCGGAAATTCACATTTTTGTACCATAGTTTGTAAACGCTATAACTTTTACCCAAACCATTTTTTTTTTACCCAAACATTTTTTTTTTATCAAAGACATGTAGAACAATAAATTTAGAGCAAAATTTATATATGGATCTCGTTTTTTTTGCAAAATTTTACAACTGAAAAATGTCATTTTTTTGCAAAAAAATCGTTAAATTTTGATTAATAACAAAAAAAGTAAAAATGTCAGCAGCAATGAAATACCACCAAATGAAAGCTCTATTAGTGAGAAGAAAAGGAGGTAAAATTCATTTGGGTGGTAAGTTGCATGACCGAGCAATAAACGGTGAAAGTAGTGTAGGTCAGAAGTGTAAAAAGTGGCCTGGTCTTTCAGGGTGTTTAAGCACTGGGGGCTGAGGTGGTTAAAGAGGACCTTTCACCTATTATGACACTGTGAACTAACTATACAGACATGGAGAGCGGCGCCCGGGGATCTCACTGCACTTACTATTATCCCCGGGCGCCGCTCCGTTCTCCCTCTATGCCCTCCGGTATCTCCGGTCACAAAGTTATGGTAGGCGGAGTCTGCCCTTGTTCTGCTCTAGCGCTGGCCAATCGCATTGCAGAGCTCACAGCCTGGGAGAAAATAACCTCCCAGGCTGTGAGCTCTGCGCTGCGATTGGCCAGCGCTAGAGCAGAACAAGGGCAGACTCCGCCTACCATAACTTAGTGACTGCAATCTCCGCCTACTATAACTTAGTGAGCGGAGATACCGGAGGGCATAGCAGGAGAACGGAGCGGCGCCCGGGGATAATAGTAAGTGCAGTGAGATCCCCGGGCGCCGCTCTCAGTGTCTGTATACTTAGTTCATAGTGTTATAATCGGTGAAAGGTCCTCTTTAAGCTTTAGACATGAACGGAGGAGAAATCAGCATGTAGAGAAGGTAAAGTATTTTACATTGTTTTCTCATCTTGCCCACCAGGTTTTAATTGTGAAATGTTGTTAAAGGAATCCCCCACCATTAAACTATTCAATTATAAATGTAACTTTTTGCAGAGACTATTCTGTGAACTGATTTCTTGAACATTGGTATATTTGTGTAGCTACAGTATTGTAGACAGGTTTCTTTAACATTCTATAACAACTCAATATTTTGCATCTTATATACTCTGCTAGCGGTTTTATGTGATGTTAGAACGGTCGCTAGATGCTCATCTGTTTTTGGAGACAATACTCAGATCTTTAATCTTTTATCATAACTACAGTACCAAATGAATAATTCCCTACTTTAAACCTAAGAGTAGTTGTATAGATACATAAAATATACATTTAATATCTTATACCAGATATATGTGTCTCATGCGACAGAACAAGCCTCTTCATGTCAATAAGCCACACATTTCCATTATTTTTCTTTTTATTTAAAATCAACACTTTGTTTTAACAAAACAATACTGAAATACTCCCTACACCAGTCAAATAACCTCAAGACTGGGTAGGAAGACACAGGGTATATATAAAATATACATATAAAAATACTGCAGTTTCATTTTTTTTAAATCCATCAGAGAAACCTGAATTAGGTCAGTACAATTTCATGGCAGCGGCCTCTCTTCAAACAACTCCCTCTGTTCTCTTCTCAGTCCCCCGCCTCACTTGCAATGTCACAGATTTAGAAAATGTTACTCATGCCAAATTGTATAAGGCTGGTGAAGAAAGAGAATTAACAGGACTTTGCAAACAAAAGATTCACCTGTCAGTCATGTGAGGGAACAAGGAATGGTACATTTAGAGTTAGACCCATTTCATCACATATTGGTATCACATCCTCACTCAACATACGGGTTGTCCCACAACTGTGGTGGCATTGCCTGCAACCGCTGGAGCTGCAGTGGTACTGTTGTTGGGACTGAAGAAGACTGTAGTTGTGTAGCTAGCTATGGGAGATAAAGCAGCAATAAAATAAGCTAAGAATACAAGCTGTGGTCATACAAAAGAAGCATTTGTAACAGCACAACTAGAAAATATATGT
Organism: Bufo bufo; assembly: GCF_905171765.1. Classification (NCBI taxonomy): domain Eukaryota; kingdom Metazoa; phylum Chordata; class Amphibia; order Anura; family Bufonidae; genus Bufo; species Bufo bufo. The sequence goes on along the minus strand of NC_053390.1, from coordinate 288,144,139 downwards.
TCGAGTCCAGAACTAGGGTTCTCAACAAAATAAACAAAACTGAAGCAGATAAGAATAACTGGGTGGTGGTTTCATTGCAGTTAAAGGGGTTGTCTCACGCATCCTGCAATCCAGCACCAGTGGCTGTGCTTGCTCACTACAGGAAAAAATACAGGCTTTTGTGCACTACCATGGTACGGGCCGGCAATTTCTCCAATGGTGTGCAAGCACGGCTACCGCTACTGGATTGCAGGGTGGTCGTAACCATGGAAACAAGCAGTGTATGATGAGATGGAAAAATTAATCCAGCCAGCAAAGCAGGCAATATGGACAAACACATCACATTAGTAAGTGCCTTGTATTAACTTTCTCTACATAAATGGTATTTGCTGAAGTGATTAAGCCCAATATTGCGGAAACAAGGGTCCAGAAAGCTGATATACTAAGAGCTGTGAGTAGAGCGTTTGCACGTAAAGGTGTTGAACTCAGACCTGATTCCTACCTATGACATGGTGAAAAACAGGTAATACTGATGAGCTATCCTCAGGATATCTGCTCAGTTGGGGGTCTGAATTTTGCCCCACCCCCACTGATCAGCTGTTTGAAGAGGCTGCAGCACTCCGGTGAGTTATGTGGCCTTCTCTCGGCCTCTCTGTGGCCTAGGTGCAGTTCAGTCCCATTCAAGTAAATGGCCAGCACAGCCGCAATCCACAGCTGATCCACGGGGTGCTGGGGGTTGGATCCCCAATGAAAGGTCATCATTGTGAAACACCTGGAAAACCCCCTTAAGGTATCAACATGTCTTTGTCCACAAATGGCCTCTATGTCTGTAACCATTAATACCCATGTCCGTGTAAAAGACGTCTACACATAACAGGATATTTTCAGTCAAGACTATATGCAGTTACTTTATTTTTATTTTAGATGCATTCAATAAATACATTTGGTTACACAGACGACATATCCTTTAAGGCTGGCGTTGTGTCATATGAGCTTGGTTTACACAGGAACCCTGTATAATAAACCACCTAGTTTTCATATAATATCATTTTGTACAAACATTAAATACGTTAACTGTTATACTTAATATTTCAACAGTAAAATGAATCTCAGAACTAACTGGAAACAGGAAATGAAAAACATTTGCTAGATACTTTCTAGCAGAACAGAGCAATCCCATATCAGTTGGAAGAAAAGCCATAAAGAACATGGCATGCCACACTGTAAGGCTGGGTTCACACCTGAGCGTTTTACAGCACGTTCCTACACGCTGTAAAATGCTCAACAGGCAAGAACCAATGATTCCCTATGGGCATGGTCCTCACCTGAGCATTTTACAGCGTGTAAAAAACGCGCTGTAAAACGCCCTACGCCCCAAGAAGTACAGGAGCTTCTTTGGGGCATATTGTCACGCGTTCCCGTACATAGACTAGTAAACACCCGATAAAATCGCGCATACAGAGCGCTCCTTCAGTACGCTCAGGTGTGAACCCAGCGTTAAGAGAAACCACCCCTCAAACTTTCTTTGCCATAGTCAAACACAGAAAAGAATGATTCCACCTTTCATTTTCCAATCTAAATGTAAAAAATGAAAGGTGGAATCTGATTGTTTGCTATGGGCAACTAAGCCAGTTCTACTGTACACTAGTTTGAAAAATGACCCAATACTTTTTGCAGAGCTTTTATTATCAGAACTATTGTGAATATAAACTAGTGATGAGTGAATTGGTTCATACCGCTACGTTCAAATCAGATTCGTTCAAACTAATTTACCTGTGGTAGAGGCACTTTCCCTCATCTGCCGGTAAACTGCATTCCCTATGGGATCAGATAAAAATGGCCTCGGGTTCTGATAGAAAATCTGATTTTCGCGCATGCGTCATTATTGGAAGTAGCTGAGCATGCCCGAATATACTCAATAACTAATCTGAACTCAGTATTGTGGCACGTGCCACAATCAATTACAGATCCCGGTTCATCATTGAGTATCTTTGCGCATGCCCTGCTACGGTAATTACGGTAATGGTGCATGCGTGTGAATAAGATTTTCTGACTGCATATGGAAAAAATGCAATTTACTAGCGGTAAATTAGGCCTCATGCACACGACCGCTGTTCTGGTCCGCATCTGAGCAGCAGTTTTTGCGGCTCGGGGGCGGACCCATTCGGGGGTTGCTCCGTTCCGTGGCCCCGCAAAAAAATATAACATGTCCTATTCTTGTCCGTTTTGCGGACAATAGGCATTTCTGCAATGGGCCGTTTGTTCCGCTCCACATATTGCGGAAGGCACACAGGCAGCTTACGTGTTTTGCGGACCGCAAAAAAACGGAAGGGTCGTGTGCATGAGGCCTTACTGTGATGAATGAATTGGATTTGTATGTACCAATTTGCTCATCACTAATATGAACTCTTTTTGTGCCAGGCATTGCCAGTGTCCAGTAGGCGGAGCTTCACTGTGAAGTGAGCACTTGCAGGAGGCAACCTGACCGAATAAGCAGAATAAAAAGTCATATTTGCATTAGTCCTGATAATAAAAGCTCTACAAAAGGTATATTTGTCCTGCAGACCCTACCTAGCAATGTCAGCAGTTTTGCAAGTCCAAAACTGCTGTAAACGCTCACTTTAAAAGGGACAACATCAAGTTCATTGTTCATGTGACTGCTGCAGGCAATCACTGGCTTCAGGTGCCATTATTGTACATGTGACCACTGAGGACAGTGATTGGCTGCAGCAGTCACGTGAACGATGTATGGCAGTACCAGTGGGGACCGGAGCAGTGGAAACCCAAAGTGGTGGCCATTAGTTTTTCGGACAATTAAAAAAAATCTTGGGCAATCCTTTATATAACTCTTAAATAAGAGTTAAAAACGCTGTCTGACTTTACAATGTACTGCACCAGCAGAGCAGTGAAAACTGACCCATTAAAATCCATGGGTTTATGCAAATGGGTGTTTTATTTCCACTCAAGATCACAGGGCATGCTTTCTATAGCTTTTTTTTCCCACACAGGGCTTGCCCATTCAACTCAATTGGTCAGTGATAAAAAGAAATGAAGCATTCTGAAGAACAACCTGTTTGCCACTAATGATTGCTAGAAGATGCTGTCTCTTGGCATCCTAGCAAAAAAATGCAAGAACGTAACAGAATTGCAGAAAACACTGAAGCAAAACTAAGGGAAAACCATCAGTTCGCGCACATTTAAAATTCTTTGTTAAATGTCTTCACATTCTGTGCAGAGTTTTAGATGGCTTTCGTACGAGCAGCACTTATGACCTATCCTATAGATAGAAGCTAAGTGGCTGATCATAGGTTGACTCACCAATTATGAGAATGGAGCATAAGTTGGGCATACATACTGCTGCTCCGTTCAATGTCTATAGCACTTACAAAGCAAGCATATTACAGTACTCAGCTATCTGTTGTGATTGAAGGGGATACCAGTGATCAGACACTTCTGACCTATCATGTGGATAGGTTTAAAGGCTATGTACATCTTTGGGGACATTTTTTTTTTATTTATTATTGCATTGTACTCATTTTCAGCTAAAAAAAAATAAATTCTCAGTTGGTCTTTATTAAAAATTTGGAACCACTGTTTTTGTGCAGCTTTGAGTTTCTCTAGTAGCAGAATCTGAATTTTCTCTCTGTTCCGTCAGACAGCTCAACTCACTGTTCCTCATCTCTGATTGATCTTATAAACCCTCATAGCTCAATTCTTATCTTACACAGACGACATCTCCTTTAAGGCTGGCGTTGTGTCATATGAGCTTGGTTTACACAGGAACCCTGTATAATAAACCACCTAGTTTTCATATAATATCATTTTGTACAAACATTAAATACGTTAACTGTTATACTTAATATTTCAACAGTAAAATGAATCTCAGAACTAACTGGAAACAGGAAATGAAAAACATTTGCTAGATACTTTCTAGCAGAACAGAGCAATCCCATATCAGTTGGAAGAAAAGCCATAAAGAACATGGCATGCCACACTGTAAGGCTGGGTTCACACCTGAGCGTTTTACAGCACGTTCCTACACGCTGTAAAATGCTCAACAGGCAAGAACCAATGATTCCCTATGGGCATGGTCCTCACCTGAGCATTTTACAGCGTGTAAAAAACGCGCTGTAAAACGCCCTACGCCCCAAGAAGTACAGGAGCTTCTTTGGGGCATATTGTCACGCGTTCCCGTACATAGACTAGTAAACACCCGATAAAATCGCGCATACAGAGCGCTCCTTCAGTACGCTCAGGTGTGAACCCAGCGTTAAGAGAAACCACCCCTCAAACTTTCTTTGCCATAGTCAAACACAGAAAAGAATGATTCCACCTTTCATTTTCCAATCTAAATGTAAAAAATGAAAGGTGGAATCTGATTGTTTGCTATGGGCAACTAAGCCAGTTCTACTGTACACTAGTTTGAAAAATGACCCAATACTTTTTGCAGAGCTTTTATTATCAGAACTATTGTGAATATAAACTAGTGATGAGTGAATTGGTTCATACCGCTACGTTCAAATCAGATTCGTTCAAACTAATTTACCTGTGGTAGAGGCACTTTCCCTCATCTGCCGGTAAACTGCATTCCCTATGGGATCAGATAAAAATGGCCTCGGGTTCTGATAGAAAATCTGATTTTCGCGCATGCGTCATTATTGGAAGTAGCTGAGCATGCCCGAATATACTCAATAACTAATCTGAACTCAGTATTGTGGCACGTGCCACAATCAATTACAGATCCCGGTTCATCATTGAGTATCTTTGCGCATGCCCTGCTACGGTAATTACGGTAATGGTGCATGCGTGTGAATAAGATTTTCTGACTGCATATGGAAAAAATGCAATTTACTAGCGGTAAATTAGGCCTCATGCACACGACCGCTGTTCTGGTCCGCATCTGAGCAGCAGTTTTTGCGGCTCGGGGGCGGACCCATTCGGGGGTTGCTCCGTTCCGTGGCCCCGCAAAAAAATATAACATGTCCTATTCTTGTCCGTTTTGCGGACAATAGGCATTTCTGCAATGGGCCGTTTGTTCCGCTCCACATATTGCGGAAGGCACACAGGCAGCTTACGTGTTTTGCGGACCGCAAAAAAACGGAAGGGTCGTGTGCATGAGGCCTTACTGTGATGAATGAATTGGATTTGTATGTACCAATTTGCTCATCACTAATATGAACTCTTTTTGTGCCAGGCATTGCCAGTGTCCAGTAGGCGGAGCTTCACTGTGAAGTGAGCACTTGCAGGAGGCAACCTGACCGAATAAGCAGAATAAAAAGTCATATTTGCATTAGTCCTGATAATAAAAGCTCTACAAAAGGTATATTTGTCCTGCAGACCCTACCTAGCAATGTCAGCAGTTTTGCAAGTCCAAAACTGCTGTAAACGCTCACTTTAAAAGGGACAACATCAAGTTCATTGTTCATGTGACTGCTGCAGGCAATCACTGGCTTCAGGTGCCATTATTGTACATGTGACCACTGAGGACAGTGATTGGCTGCAGCAGTCACGTGAACGATGTATGGCAGTACCAGTGGGGACCGGAGCAGTGGAAACCCAAAGTGGTGGCCATTAGTTTTTCGGACAATTAAAAAAAATCTTGGGCAATCCTTTATATAACTCTTAAATAAGAGTTAAAAACGCTGTCTGACTTTACAATGTACTGCACCAGCAGAGCAGTGAAAACTGACCCATTAAAATCCATGGGTTTATGCAAATGGGTGTTTTATTTCCACTCAAGATCACAGGGCATGCTTTCTATAGCTTTTTTTTCCCACACAGGGCTTGCCCATTCAACTCAATTGGTCAGTGATAAAAAGAAATGAAGCATTCTGAAGAACAACCTGTTTGCCACTAATGATTGCTAGAAGATGCTGTCTCTTGGCATCCTAGCAAAAAAATGCAAGAACGTAACAGAATTGCAGAAAACACTGAAGCAAAACTAAGGGAAAACCATCAGTTCGCGCACATTTAAAATTCTTTGTTAAATGTCTTCACATTCTGTGCAGAGTTTTAGATGGCTTTCGTACGAGCAGCACTTATGACCTATCCTATAGATAGAAGCTAAGTGGCTGATCATAGGTTGACTCACCAATTATGAGAATGGAGCATAAGTTGGGCATACATACTGCTGCTCCGTTCAATGTCTATAGCACTTACAAAGCAAGCATATTACAGTACTCAGCTATCTGTTGTGATTGAAGGGGATACCAGTGATCAGACACTTCTGACCTATCATGTGGATAGGTTTAAAGGCTATGTACATCTTTGGGGACATTTTTTTTTTATTTATTATTGCATTGTACTCATTTTCAGCTAAAAAAAAATAAATTCTCAGTTGGTCTTTATTAAAAATTTGGAACCACTGTTTTTGTGCAGCTTTGAGTTTCTCTAGTAGCAGAATCTGAATTTTCTCTCTGTTCCGTCAGACAGCTCAACTCACTGTTCCTCATCTCTGATTGATCTTATAAACCCTCATAGCTCAATTCTTATCTTACTGATAAGAATGTGGCTGAAATAAGTCTTTATGACCTTTAAGGGTTAATAAATTACCAGCACAAAGTAAAAGTAAAATGTTCAATTCAGCTAGAAAAACTGTTAACCCTCTGTGACAGAATGGCTTAATATTTTTAACAACGAGCAATTGAAAAAAATAATTTTAGCCCAAAATGAGTAGAAAGCAACCATAAAAAGAAATTGCCCCCGAAGATGTACATAAAGTGTTAATGGTGGAAAAACCCTTAACAAGTTATTATATAATAATAGATAAATATAATAAAATAAAAAAATAATAAAGGGAATCTGTCAGCTCATTCTGACACTTCGCTCCCATAAACCAGCAGTAAAATGCATTGAGGGGACTCCTCTTTGAGTCCCCTCCAATTGAACACGGGAGTCATATCAATGGTTTGTTGGAGAACAGCATCGGAATGCAAAGGAGTAAAAAATGAAAAGGACATAACCAGACTCGGCACAGCTTGCATTATACTCTGTTTACATCGGTTTGGGTGTTTCGGAACTGACAGATTCCCTTTAAAACATCAAAACTAGAGTAGATGACTAATACAATTCAACATTAGGATACTATGGACCGTCAGCAGTTCAGCGAGATACAGTCTCACTTTCTGTGCACTGGCAATATTTTTGATAAAAGATGTCCATCAAAACTTATTTAAATATCTAACTGCATGAAAGTTCATTAGTGTAAAAAGGGACAGTTTTTAGTGTAAGCCAGCTTCTCATTGGCATTTCACTATTTTTGTCAGAAAAGGAAGAACTGGTCAGCCAGAACACCATAGCAATTCATATGGCACAATCTCTCAAATGTTAGTAAAATAAAAGCAGACAGCAATTTCTATTACAATGGATATTTTCTTCCGTGGGTGTATAAGACTATGTTACAACATATTTAAAGGGAATCTCTCATCAGCGACCTCCCTATTAAAATGTTGGCATAGACACAACTGTGGTTCACCTGATTAATACGCTGTTTTGCTTTTGTTGATCCGCAGCTCTGTTCTTGAGTTAGGCCTTAGGTGCAATGAGGGTGTGACTGTTGCTCCACTCCTTTCTCTGGTCAGCTCCTCCTTGGCTGCTTTGATTGACAGGGCCAGACAGTGGAAAAGCAGCCAGGAAGGAGCAGAGCTTGTGTACAACAAGAGCAAAAGTGACGCCCTCATTGCACCAAAAGCCTAATTTCCATATTAAGACAAAGCATCATAACTCGGGAATGGAGCCTCGGATCAACAAAAGAAAAACTGTTTTTAATCAGAAGAACTGCAGCTGTGTGTCTATGCAAACAGCAGGATATGGAGGTCGCTGGTGACAGATTCCCTTTAAGCCACCTGTTTACTGATGCAAAACTAGCTGTGTTGCCTCTTCTTCATGTCTTGCGCCTTTATCAAGGCGAGTATAGCAGAACATCAGAAAACCACATTCTAGACCATGGTGAACAGAAAGAGTATAAGGATGGGGAAGGGTATACATATACATGTAGTGGCAAGTATGAGTATATTGCATAATCCAAATGAAAAATCCTTTGTTTTAAGTGTATGGAGAAATGCTATTAACACCACTTTATTTGAACTACTATATAATTGTAGACTGCATTACTTTCCTTTATAAAAAAAAAAAGGCATCATTGTACCTTTTAGTGTTAACCTTTTTGTATGTGGCAATGCAATATATCACAGAGGAAGTTTACAAAATAAAATAAAAAAGCTGTTCCAACACATTTATGAAAATCCCTAGTTACAGGCGCGCCGATGCTTCGATTTGGCCCTTCCCATCATCTTGGAAGAACTTTCGACATCCGCAATGCACCAGCGATGGATTACAATTCTTCAAAGAAGGCTACTCTACATTGCGTACTCTGTAAGGTGAGCTGGAAGAGACAGAGAAAAAGCTGATGTTATAGAAGGAGGCATTACAGCTACAAACATGTACAAGAACCACAGCAAGTATGGACATTTTCCTTGTACTATCTAAGAGATAGTAAAAAAACAAACAAAAAAACAAAACATTTTGTTTGAGGTTTTCCAAACTGGTGCTAAGGAAAACTGGCTTAATTGCCTATAGCAACAGATTGTTCCTGTCATTTTCCAAAGAAGCTCTGTGGGCAACTAAGCCAGTTTTCCTTAGCACCAGTTTTGATATATGTCCCCCATGCCGGAGAACAGCTATGCTAGACCAGTTCTAGAACGGAAACTGGCAACACTCGATGGACCCTGCTGACTTTTATAGGGTCTGGGTTTTAGTATTTGTGACCGCCCAACAGATGCTACTAATGCTAGCATGAACATAACCTTAAGGTGAGACTGCCCTTTTTTTTTTTAGGTCTAAAGCAGGCATCTCAAACTCGCGGCCCTCCAGCTGTTGCAAAACTACAACTCCCAGCATGCACGGACAGCCTACAGGTATCAGCTTACAGCAGGGCATTGTGGGAGTTGTAGTTTTACAACAGCTGGAGGGCCGCGAGTTTGAGATGCCTGGTCTAAAGGTCTGTGTTGATTAAAGTGGTATTCCAGTAAGACAGTACAGAATATAACTATTAGATTTGGGGAGGGGGTAAATGCTGGGACCCCTACAAGAACACAAGCCCCTTACACCCGATATGAATTTAGTGACTAGTTGGGGATGTACACTGCCCTTCCAGTCACCTCTGTGGACTGCTGAAGATAGCAGTGTACAGCGCTTGGCTCAGTATTGTTGTCCTGGCATTGGTTGTTCCAGGAATTGGTAGGGGTTCCACTATAACATGCCCCTCCCCCGCCAATGTTTCCAAAACTGGGAATGTTTAGAAAAAAAAACAAGCCTTACTAACCTGCTTAGTCCCCTTCCAGCTGCCACTCTTGCGGTCTTTGTTTTCTAAGCTAGAGCAATGACGTACCCGACTGAGTCCTGTGACTGGCAGTAGTGATCCCCTACAGTAGTCAAAGACGTCATTGCCGCAGCTCTGAAAACAAAGACCAGAGCTCCAACCAGCACTGGAACAATGTGGGATTGAGTATGTAAGTTTTTTTTTTATTTATTTTTTATTTAGAACATTCTTAACAGTCATTTTTTAGGGAGTCTGGAAAAACCCATTAACCCGTTCCTGACAAAGCAATTTTCTATTTATGTGTATTCGTTTTTCACTACCTGAGGCCATAAATTAATTTTTTTCTAATAAACATATCAGGACTTGTTTTTGTGGGACAAGTTGTACTTTCTAGTGGTACCATTTAATTTAGCATATGATGTAGTGGGAAAAGGGGGGGGGGAGAAACTTAATTCCACCAGTTTTTTGGGTTTTGTTTTTACGACGTTCCCTATGCGGCAAAACTGACCTATGCCCTTCAGTCTTTGGGTCAGTAGAATCCGTTCGGTGCGGATCCGCACTGATAATGCAAACGCTTGTATCCGTTCATAACGGATCCGTTTGCATTATTCATTAAAAAAAAACTGATCCACATTGAAAGTCAATGGGGGACAGATCCGTTTTCAATTGCACCATATTGTGTCAGTGAAAACAGATCCGTCCCCATTGACTTACATTGTACGTTACGTTTGGCTCCGTATCGTCAGACGGACACCAAAACATTGCAAGCAGCGTTTTGGTGTCCGCCTCCAGAGCGGAATGGATTCTGAACGGATCCTTATCCATTCAGAATGCATTGGGGCTGAACTGATCCGCTTTGGGCCGCTTGTGAGATCCCTGAAACGGATCTCACAGGCGGACCCAGAAACGCCAGTGTGAAAGTAGCCCAATTTGTATTGTGTTTTAATACTTTTTCACTATTTTTGGGAGGTGAAGCTACTGCAAATCGTCCATTTTGATTTTGTTACAGCGTTCACTGTAAGGGATAAATACATTGATATTTTAATAGTTCGGGCATGTTGTTTCATTTTTATAGATTTTTTATTATGGAGACAGTGGCTTAATTTCATAAGAAATTTAATTTTTTTTTGCCACCCTAGGGAATATGAATGTGCAATCATTAGACTACCCTTTCCTCACACCAATGAGATTTAATAAATCAGAGTGTGGAAAATTCTGTATATTCCAATGCAGTGCTGTCATCTGCAGGCCTGCATTGAAATATACTTGTGATGGGCCCTGTACAGGCTCATGCCGATTGGCATTAAGGAATGGCTGAACATTTTTGAAGAGTTTGTGAATCTAGTGGCGAGTTAACAGAAGGTTAAGTTCAGAAACATGGAGCAATGTGTCACACATCGTAAAGGAGCATGGCAGAAATTGAGTCCTTTTTCGGAAACACAGTAATTTCTTTGGTGTATGCTCAGAGGAAAAGTCTATTGTTCAGATTCAGACTGATTTATCGTAACAGAGTTAAAACAGAATATTCGGGGCCTCTTTCATGAGAGTCTCCCTGTACTACATACTGGTGAGTTTTAACTGTCAGGCTGCTCAGCCATGATGGAATATCATAGGCAGGATCACATCATTACCATCTATTGTAGAGCAGTCAGGGCCGGTGCAAGGATTTTTGCCGCCCTAGGCAAAGATCCTTTTTGCCACCCACTCATGTCACTCACTCACTGACAGACACGCACTCAGACACTCACTGAATGACGTACACAGAAACTCACTGACAGACATACACCTACCCACTGAAACACACACACAGAAACTCACTGACAGACACTCACTCACTGGCAGTCAAACGCACACATATACTCACTGACAAACACACAGACACTTACTGACCGACAGACATCCACACTCACTGACACACACACAGGCAATCAATGACAGACACACATACATTTACTGACAGAAATACAGACATACATACACTCACTGACATGAATACACAGGCAGACACTCACTCAGTCAAACACTTAAACACTCACCTCCCTGGGGTCCAGTGTGGTGCAGCTGCTCAGTCCTCCAGCGCGCCGTTTAGTATGCCGGGGCTGGAATGACGTCATATTTCGGCATCACAGAGGGCGCATGAGGGAGGAGTGGGGAGATGCTAGAACAGCCTCCCTTGCTGCCCGCCTCCTCTCCTCCGGTAATTTACTGGCAGAGCAGGCACCTGGCATCAGGGTAAGCGGATGCCTGCTCTGCCATATTTAAGAAGGACCTCCACCTCCTGGCCCCCCTGTAATGGCACTGGGGGGCGGCTCAAGAGCCGCTCGCCCAGGGCTGCAGCCCCAGTCAGGGGGAGCCCACCAGGGCGCCCCCAGCAGGCCGGCGCCCGCGTTCGCCTATATGGTTGCACCGGCCCTGAGAGCAGTGTAATGTGTAGTGAGGCGATGCCCCTTCACCCCCTTAGGCAGCTCTGCAAGTGGAAGCAACCAGTCTTGCTCACATCCTAGAACAGGTTGCTGGGGGAATCCCTTTAAACTGGTTAACAATTAAAAGACAGTCTATGCTACCATAATTCCCCCTAATGACCCTAGTATGATGTGTTTGTGCTCTATGTTCAGCTTACATGCCTGGAAAAGCTCCTGGGGTATATGTTAAATGTATTTGCTGGCCTCAATGTATATGACGGCTTCTGCCCACCGTCAGACCTGTATGTGTTGGCATACCATTTTCTCAACTGTATACGTAAGAGCTGCAGACTGTCATTTCCTACAATGAAGGCTATCTGAAGCCCCCACTACTCCCACCCCCTCCGTATACTGGGGGTATAATTTATTTTTTTCTCAATGGGACCCTATGGGTGATAGATTCCACTGTATGGCATGTGTCACTAGCCTTCATTGACACATTTATCACAAGCGTATACTGCCTAACACATACTTAAGCTTTGCTACGATCGGCAATATTTCACTGACAACTCCTGTCCGGGGTAGTGCCCTGAATCTTATCCATCATCATTAATCCTCCCTTATCCAAGGCACACAATTTGTACACACAACTGGCAGCTTGATTATATATAAATGATTTCCAATCACGTAAAAGATTTGTAGCAGACAACAGTGGCAACCACAAGCAAGTCGCCACTACTTTCTTAAACCAAAACAAAACAGAATAAACAGTTAACAGACCTTGAGCCAATAATCTGCATTGCATTGAATAGTGATCTAGGAATGTGCGGTAAAAAAATGATATCTCCCGCAATAAGTCACATGCATGAAATACAGCACTTAATCTTAATAAATGAAGACCAACTGAAATTAATGACTGTCCATGTAAAAATGGATCAGTTGGGTCCCCCAGAGTGGGATTCTGTTCAAGTAATGCACAGTCCTGGGCTATGCTTGCTGGAGGTGGTTTTAAATCCCCAAGCCTGCCTGACTATAAATGATTAATGCAGCTTGACCAAGCTATAGACTTTACAAGGAGAGGTTATCCTTAGAAACTGACAGCCGGCAGCCCTGCGTGCGCTGTCCATTTACCAAGGCTTCCCCTAACCTCAATTAATCTTCACACATGCCAGGCAAAATCAATTCAGACTCCCCTATGACCTTCCTTGGTCAGGTATTAGAGAGTACTTCTGTCACCAGATTTTTATTCACACAGTAAGGTGGGCGGCAACAGCACTGAATGGATGGCAAGAGTACATGGAGGCTTGCATTCACAAGAGTGTTTGTGTATATATTACATACATACAGTGGGGAAAATACCATAAGTATTTGATACACTGGCAATTTTGCAAGTTTTCCCACCTACAAAGAATGGAGAGGTCTGTAATTTTTATCATAGGTGCACTTCAACTGTGAGACAGAATAAAAAAAACAAAGTCACATTGTATGATTTTTACATAATATTTGCATTTTACTGCATGAAATAAGTATTTGATCACCTACCAAAAAGTAAGACTTCGGGCTCTCACAGACCTGTTAGCTTTTCTTTAACCCTTTTGTTTTTGCATTTTCATTTTTCTTCCCTATTTTCCGTGAGCCATAACGGTTTTATTTTTCCGGTCACATAGCTGTATGAGGGCTTATTTTTTGCAGGACAAGTTGTACTTTATAATGCCACCATTAATTATAGCATAAAATGTTGTGGGAAGCGGTTTGCTTACGGCAAAAATGACCCATTGCCCTTCATTCTCTGGGTCCATAAGATTACAACGATGCCCAATATGTATAGGTTCTTTATGTCTAAATAGTGTAAAAATAAATGTAAACTTTGAGAACTTTTTTATATCACCATATTCTGACCCCCATAACGTTTTTATACTTATATCTACTGAGCTGTTTAGGGGCTCATTTTTTGTGGAACAATCTGTACTTTTAATTGATACCATTTTGGAGTATGCGTGACTTTTTGATCACATTTTATTACATTTTTTGGGGTAAGATAAGCAATGAAAAAATGGCAAATTGTCCATTTTGACCCTTCTTTCCGTTACGCCATTGACTATATTGGAATTTTTTTTTTGTATTTTAATAGTATGGGTATTTTCGGTCACGGTGATACCCATGATGTTTATATTTATTGTTAATTAGGTATTTATTTTTTAATTATATGGAAAGGGGGGGGGGGTGATTTAAACTTTTATATATTTTTTCTATATTTAAAAAATTTTTTGTGATCATTATGTGCCTCATATATGAGCTTATTAATTTATATTTTCTTTTGGTTTATCAGGAATTTATTATTAGCTTATTTTGCTCACTTCTTATCCTGGCCAAAATAAGAATTTCAGTTTGAATACTGTTAGCCTACTCAGTAAGGCTACCAGTATTAAGCGCAACTACCTATGCCCGGATTGGACACCCGGGGCACAGGTCAAAAGCCTGGAAGCGCTTCTGGGTTTTTGCGCATTTAGGTGCCATGATTTCACTTGATCACGGCATCTAAAGCATTTAATTACCGCAATTGGCATTATTGCCGGTCACGGTAATTAGCCGCAGGTCTCTGCTGTATGAAACAGCAGAGATCTGACGGCCATGACGCCCGCTGCACGTGGGAGCGGGCGTCATGTTTACACATCACACCAGCGCCGTACATGTACGGCACTGGTAGCCTAAGGGTTAAGAAACCCTCCTACTCTGTACTCATTACCTGTATTAATTGCACCTGTTTGAACTTGTTACCTGTATAAAAGACACCTGTCCAAACAATCAATCACAAGCCAACCTCTCCACCATGGCCAAGACCAAAGAGCTGTCCAAGGACACAAAACTGGGATGGGCTACAGGACAATAGGCAAGCAACTTGGCGAGAAGGCAACAACTGTTGGCGCAATTATTAGAAAATGGAAGAAACACAAGATTACTGTAAATCTTCCTCGGTCTGGGGCTCCATGCAAGATCTCGACCCTTGGGTAAGGAGGATTCTGAAAAAGGTCAGAAATCAGCCCAGAACTACACAAGGGGACCTGGTCAATGACCTGAAAAGAGCTGGAACCACAGTTTCAAAGATTACCGTTAGTAACACACTACACCGTCATGGATTAAAATCCTGCAGGGCACGCAAGATCCCCTGCTCACACCAGCACATGTCCAGGCCTGTTTGAAATTCTCCAGTGACCATGATCCAGAGGAGGCATGGGAGAAGGTCATGTGGTCACATGAGACCAAAATAGAACTCCACTTGCCGTGTTTGGAGGAAGAAACAGGATGAATACAAATCCAAGAACACTGTCCCAACCGTGAAGCATGGGGGTGGAAACATCATACTTTGGGGGTGATTTTCTGCAAAGGGGGAAGGACAACTGCACCGTATTGAAGAGAGAAAAGATGGGACCATGTATTGCAAATTTTGGCTGACATCCTTCCCTCAGTAGGGTCGTCGCTGGGTCTTCCAGCATGACAATGACTCGAAACACACAGCCAGGGCAACTAAAGAGTGGCTCCATAAGAAGCATTTCAAGGTCCTGGAGTGGCCTAGCCATTCTCTAGACCTGAACCCAAACATAAATCTTTGGAGGGAGCTGAAACTCAATGTAGCCCAGCGACAAGCCCGAAACCTGAAACATCTGGAGAAGATCTGTATGGAGGAGTGGGCCAAAATCCCTGCTGAAGTGTGTGCAAACTTGGTCAAGAACTACAGAAACGTCTGACCTCTGTAATTGCAAACCGAGGTTTCTGTGCGAAATATTAAGTTCTGTTTTTCTATTGTTTCAAATACTTATTTCATGCAATAAAATGCTATTTAAGAATCATACAATGTGATTTTCTGGATTTTTTTTTTAGATTCTCTCTCTCACAGTTGAAGTGTACCTACAATACAAATTACACACCTCTCCATTCTTTGTAGGTGAGAAAGCTTGCAAAATCACCAGTGTATCAATACTTATTTTTCCCACTGTAAATACACGTACATGTGAACACAGAATGATCTATCACAAGGATAGTTCATCAGTATCAGGCTACATTCACACGACCGTATGTGTTTTGCGGTCCGCAAAAAAAAAAATGGATGACGTTCCGTATGGCATCCGTTTTTTTTTTTGTGTGGATCCATTGTAATAATGCCTATCCTTGTAAGCAAAACAGACAAGAATAGGACATGTTCTATCTTTTTTGTGGGGTTACGGAACGGACATACGGATGCGGATAGCACACGGTGTGCTGTACGCATTTTTTGCAGACCCATTGAAATGAATGAGTCTGCATCCTATCCGCAAAAAAATAAACGGAACGGACACGGAAACAGAATACGTTCGTGTGCATGAGCCCTTAGATTGATGGCGGACCTACTCTTGGCATCCCCACCAATCAGACAATTAAAGGGGCCATGTGCTCCAGCAATTGCTGCATCTTCTTCATTGTTTACCAGTACAGCTCTGTTCTTTTATTAGTGGCTGTTCCTGATTGCAGCTCTGTCTTCATTCACTTGCATGAAACCAGACAGTTCTGAGTTGTAATACCCGACACACCAACTAGTAAAATGACAGAGCTGCTGCTGATAAACAATCAAAGTGGCTTGGCGCTTGCTGGAGCGCTGTGGACCTTAAAATTGTCTGAATGGCATGGATGAGGGGAGCAGAACCCCTAACGACTTGCCATCTATTTTTTAGTCCTGGTGAACCCATTTAAAACCACTGACAGGAAAAATAAATAAGGCTACTTTCATACTAGCGTTTTTGCTGGATCCTGCATGGCTCAGCAAAAAACGCTTCCGTTACTGATAAACGTCTGCATCCATTATGAACGGATCCGGTTGTATTATCTTTAACATTGCCAAGACGGATCAGTCATGAACTCCATTGAAAGTCAATGGAGGACGGAGCCGTTTTCTATTGTGGTAGATTGTGTCAGAGAAAATGGATTGACTTGCATTGGGGGTCATGCAGGATTCGTCTTGCTCCGCATCCCAAGACGGAAAGCAAACTACAATATGTTGCGGTTTGCTCTCCGGTATGGGAACGCAACCCAATGCATTTTGGAGCATTCCATTCTGTTCAGTTCAGTTTTGTCCCCATTGACAGTGAATGGAGACAAAACTGAAGCGTTTTTTTCCGGTATTGAGCCCCTATGCCGGATCTCAATACCAGAAAACTAAAATGCTAGTGTGAAAGTAGCCTAAGACTGATTGCTCTTCATTGTGACAATTGCAACGGTCAAGAGACTGAATGATTTAGGCAGCAGTTCTTGAAGTCGATGTGTTGGGAACAGGAAAAATATGCAATCTATCAAAGGTGTCAAAACACAAAGTGCATGGCAGCTTGCTGCATAGTCAGAGTGCCCATGCCATGACCACGTAGCAGTAGAAGAAGGTGGTCTAGTCATAACATTTTCTTTAATGTTTTCCTTTACATCATGTGGAGGGTTCACATACTTTTTCTTGCAACTGTATCTGGGACTAGGCTCCATTCTTGCAGCACCTCATCTCATCTATAGTGCAGCATAGCCCTCATACTTAACTTTATTTTATGTTCTCTTTCTATAAAGTTTTACATGTAATTAGTAGCAGTTCATCTAAGGTTGTATTCCTTGAGTCTCTCCTCTCATACTAGGTTCAGATCACAGCCACATATGGTCATTTTGTATCTCTAGCATGTACTATAGGTTCATTAGTGTGTCACAATGTACACTGCTCAAAAAAATAAAGGGAACACTTAAACAACACAATGTAACTCCAAGTCAATCACACTTCTGTGAAATCAAACTGTCCACTTAGGAAGCAACACTGAGTGACAATCAATTTCACATGCTGTTGTGCAAATAGGATAGACAACAGGTGGAAATTATAGGAAATTAGCAAGACACCCCCAATAAAGGAGTGGTTCTGCAGGTGGTGACCACAGATTACTTCTCAGTTCCTATGCTTCCTGGCTGATGTTTTGGTCACTTTTGAATGCTGGCGGTGCTTTCACTCTAGTGGTAGCATGAGACGGAGTCTACAACCCACACAAGTGGCTCAGGTAGTGCAGCTTATCCAGGATGGCACATCAATGCGAGCTGTGGCAAGAAGGTTTGCTGTGTCTGTCAGCGTAGTGTCCAGAGCATGGAGGCGCTATCAGGAGACAGGCCAGTACATCAGGAGACGTGGAGGAGGCCGTAGGAGGGCAACAACCCAGCAGCAGGACCGCTACCTCCGCCTTTGTGCAAGGAGGAACAGGAGGAGCACTGCCAGAGCCCTGCAAAATGACCTCCAGCAGGCCACAAATGTGCATGTGTCTGCTCAAACGGTCAGAAACAGACTCCATGAGGGTGATATGAGGGCCCGACGTCCACAGGTGGGGGTTGTGCTTACAGCCCAACACCATGCAGGACGTTTGGCATTTTCCAGAGAACACCAATATTGGCAAATTCGCCACTGGCGCCCTGTGCTCTTCACAGATGAAAGCAGGTTCACATTGAGCACATGTGACAGACGTGACAGAGTCTTGAGACGCCGTGGAGAACGTTCTGTTGCCTGCAACATCCTCCAGCATGACTGGTTTGGCATTGGGTCAGTAATGGTGTGGGTGGCATTTCTTTGGAGGGCCGCACAGCCCTTCATGTGCTCGCCAGAGGTAGCCTGACTGCCATTAGGTACCGAGATGAGATCCTCAGACCCCTTGTGAGACCATATGCTGGTGCGGTTGGCCCTGGGTTCCTCCTAATGCAAGACAATGCTAGACCTCATGTGGCTGGAGTGTGTCAGCAGTTCCTGCAAGACGAAGGCATTGATGCTATGGACTGGCCCGCCCGTTCCCCAGACCTGAATCCAATTGAGCACATCTGGGACATCATGTCTCGCTCTATCCACCAACGTCACGTTGCACCACAGACTGTCCAGGAGTTGGCAGATGCTTTAGTCCAGGTCTGGGAAGAGATCCCTCAGGAGACCGTCCGCCACCTCATCAGGAGCATGCACAGGCGTTGTAGGGAGGTCATACAGGCACATGGAGGCCACACACACTACTGAGCCTCATTTTGACTTGATTTAAGGACATAACATCAAAGTTGGATCAGCCTGTAGTGTGTTTTTCCACTTTAATTTTGAGGGTGACTCCAAATCCAGACCTCCATGGGTTGAAAAATTTGATTTCCATTTTTAAATTTTTGTGTGATTTTGTTGTCAGCACATTCAACAAAGTATTTCAGAAGAATATTTAATTAATTCAGATCTAGGATGTGTTATTTTTGTGTTCCCTTTATTTTTTTGAGCAGTGTATATACCTCCCTGATGGCTATATT
Source organism: Bufo bufo (assembly GCF_905171765.1). Classification (NCBI taxonomy): domain Eukaryota; kingdom Metazoa; phylum Chordata; class Amphibia; order Anura; family Bufonidae; genus Bufo; species Bufo bufo. Next base: position 288,125,125 of record NC_053390.1, on the reverse strand, counting down.
TTTATGTATACTCAGTTGACAAGCAGAACTTGATTATTTATTTTATTTTGTTTAATCGTTGACTCCAATGTGTATGAGAAAATTGTGGGTGGGAACAGTGTTTGGGTGCCAGTCAATAGCACGTAAAGCAGGAGTACTTATATTATTGAGGAAAAACCATACCTTATACAGTCATAACCCACTCTGCAGATGAGGAGGGAAGTGTCGTTCAAATTGCCCTTAAATCAGCAGCAGGTTCATTGAGTATATACAGTGTTTATGGACCTAATGATTCGCAAGATAACTTCTTTAATAAGATAACTGTCAGACTACTGACAGACCCAATACAGGACAAAGTAATAGGGGGAGATATGAATGTGGTGGTTGATTGGAAAGAGGACAGGAAATCAGACAGGGATGGTACTCCTCTTGTGAGTCGCAATACCACAATGCTGAAAGACATGATTGCATCTGTAAAACTGGTAGACACATGACGCAGACTTCACCCAGACAGGCGCGATTACACTCATTCTACAGCGCACAAATCATGGTCGCGCATAGACTATATTATGTTGTCGCCATCTCTTTTTGGCAGATGTCTATCCTCTGACATTAAAGATATTGTGATTTCAGATCACGCACCTATGTCACTAAGGCTACGTGATACTGTGCCCAGAGGAACAGATTATATACACGGCGCTTTCCGTCTGACCTGTATGGGAACGAGGAGTTTTGTAAATTGGTCATTGGTTGGTGGGATGAGTATATAGAAACCAATAATAACCCTGATAATCCACAACTGACTTGGGATGCGGCAAAAGCGGTGTTACGAGGTAGGCTAATGTCATATGTCGCAGGGCTAAAGAAAAACATAGAAGGTCATACTGACTCACTTAGCAAGACATTACAAATAGCATATACCGCATTCAAAGAACGGCCATCTGATTAGTTAGAACAACTCTGGAAAAAAGAGAAAGCAGAATATGAGCACTGGTCAAGGAAGAGGGAACAAATGTTCCAGTCCCAGGTTGATGCTCAGTTGTACAGATTTGGGGATAAGGCAGGCAAACTAATGGCTAGACTCGCAAAGGGATATACACCATCTGATCCTATTTTAACTATAAGAGATAAGGAGGGCAATCTGAAAACTGACCCAAAATCAATAAATACTGTTTTGATGGATTTCTATGAAGAGCTATATAAAGCAGAGGTGGAGAATACTAAGGCAGGAGAAGAGTGGCTGAGGAAAGTTAACCTGCCCCGGATTTCTTACGAAGATCTGAATATGTTAAATGCCCCGATAACTCATTCAGAAGTGACAAATGTAATAGTCAATATGCCCAGATGGGTACTCTGGAGAATTTTACAAGATACTGGGAGAAAGAATTACGCCACTGCTAACAACAACAATATATAATGGATATCTGGAAAATAGTCCTATGTCCACGGAAACAAATGTAGCACATATCAAATTACTACCAAAAATGGGGAGAGACCCACTACTGGCCTCTTCTTACAGGCCCATATCTCTCATAAATGTCGACATTAAAATAATATCTAAAATAATGGCGATAAGACTAATGCCTAAACTAATAGCTAATCCGCAGGTGGGTTTTATAAAAGGACGGGCTGCTGTTACTAATATAACAAAGGTTCTGGCGGTCTTGGATGAGAGTAAAATTAGGCCGGAGGCCCATCCATACTGACTATAGATGCGGAAAAGGTGTTTGATAATGTGAACTGGGGGTGGATGGGGAAGGTATTAGACGCCATAGGAACTAGGGGCCAGTTCAGAAATTATCTGGGGACATTATACTCCAATCCAAAATCGAGAATAAACACACCAGGCTTTCTTTCGCCCACTTTCAATTTGTTTAAGGGAACCAGACAGGGGTGTCCACTATCACTCCTACTGTTCAACCTGTCACTGGAACTGCTTTCACGATTTTTACTGACAACTCCCGATCTTGAGGTGGTAAGGGTAGGGTCGAAGGAAATAAGGCATACTTTATTCGCAGATGACTTATTGGTTTTCATGGAAAACCCACGGGAAAATATGCACACATTACTGCGACATTTGAAGGAATTTGGCAAAATCTCGGGCTTTAAAATCAGTACAGAGAAAAGCAAATTATTGCTGCTAAAACAATGTACCCGAGATATGACTTAGTGGGACGGACATCAGATACTATCTACAATCTAAATTATCCAACATTGATCCAAAAAATACTAAAGGATATAGATAAGTGGATGCACCTTCCCTTGTCACTTACAGGGCGGTGTCAGCTATTAAAAATGGTCAGTTTTGCCAGGCTCCTACATCCTATGCAGACATTACCATTACTGTTTAAACATGCATGTCTGTTATATTACTGGTTGAGGCCACATACGCCCAAAGTGTCAGATATTGTGGCACAAGTAAAAACATGTTTGAAAATGGAATTTATTATTGTAGAACAGACCAAAGAGAGCGGGATTGGAAGACTCATGAAAAATGTTGGAAGATAATGAAATCCAGTCGCTAATGTCCCCATTTAGAAATACATCTTGGTTCTTAAAAGAACAATTGAAGGGTACATTAGGAAGATTAGACCAGTAAGAGAAAAAGGGTAGGAACCTGGATCAAATACGGAAGGTCAGGATGAAAATAGGCGATTCAAGAGAAGAGAATGAAAGGCTAGGAGAACGAGATCAATAGGATGCAAGGCATTGGGGAGGTAAAAAAAGTTAATTGAAATGTAATTGTAATTTCATGTGCTGAGAGTTGTACATTGCTACAGGTCATGATTCAAGTTTCTTCACGCATTCTGTAACAATAACTCTGAATATATGTAATATTGGAGATTGTTGTACTGGCTTTTAGTTATGTTAAAACTAATAAAGCTGTGTTTAAAAAAATAAATAAAATGGACTAGGGGAATGTAACTCAGCTTGTAGTTGAAAAAACAAACAGGACATTTTAGTGAAAAAGATTGCCCCACACATTGGATAGCTTAAGCCATCCAAAATAAAGGGGATGAGTGGGTAATGGTGAAGAATAATACTGATTGTGCCAGAGGTGCATTTCAACATAATATGGGAGTAGTCCATTACCTTCCCGGTTTGTCTCCAAATTGAGTGGGCCAATTTATGATACAGTAATAATTTAGAAGGAGACGTCTATGTGGGTAGCTCCAATAAATCCATTAAGTATGTACTATCAATTGCATGTGCTAAATAGTGGTCCAAATTAGGAAGATCAACATTAGGTATCCAAAAGTATGAAGGGTTATTTCAACTTTGTGTGTCAAATTTTCAGAGTGCTGATCCTGGAAATAAAAGTCACTTATTTGCTCCTGCTGGTCCTTTCAGCACTAAGAGACCTGTCTGGCACCTTAAAGGAGTTGTCCTATTAAAAATATTCTACAGTTTTCAAACCAGCACCCGGATCTGAATACTTTCGTAATTGCATGTAATTAAAAATTTGGTATAGCCACTGAGTTATTCAATAAAATATATCTGTATAGCGCCACCTGCTGTTTTTTGTTTTTTTTTCTTATTTATCCAACTCACTGAGACGGCCGCACGCTCTCAGATTCATCCTTTAAATTTGGAAGTGACTGGAGATAATGACTTGTCCCTAGGGTCTATTTCTTTTAATCAAAATGCATTAGACTTTGATGATGATACTGGGGTTGGGCCCCAAGAATAATTTCCACTGGTGGGCCCAAGGAACCCCCAGTCCTGGTCATGTGCACTGCTGTTGAATGGAAAATCCCAGCAGACGTGGCTTGAATGCTCATAGAATTTTTATTATCATATAGCAATATGTCCCATATTTTAGGCTAGACTGCCTTTTAGATGTACATTGTGGGTAACAGATATATATATACACACATCAATGATTGAGAATAGGAAACCTCCCAGTGACGTCGACGCCCAAAAGAGGCGGTACATACTTGGTAACATAGTAACATAAACGATCCAGAATCAATCAATCAAGAAAACGGCACAGGTATCAGAACACATATTAGTAGTTATTAAATGTTATTAAATACCAGCACAGCAGAGAAAATCCTTCATTTGGTGGTTGATGTCTAAAAAATTATAATAATGATACATAAATTAATATTTGATGATGAACAGAAAAATGCACAGGTAAACAGAACCAGATCTCAGATATGCATAATTTCATAATCTCTGTTGAGACCCCTTGGATGTAGGGTATCTAGGGTATGGATCAGTAGGCCTCCCGACGCAGTAATAGTTTTTTAATGTCACCTTCCCGCCTGGGTCTGGTGACCCGCTCTATGACCTGGAACTTCAATTGAGCAATTGTATGGTTATATTTCTCAAAATGGGAGGGGATTGGTAAAAGTAAATTCTTGGTCCTGATAGTGGACTTAATAAGTCCACTATCAGGACCAAGAATTTACTTTTACCAATCCCCTCCCATTTTGAGAAATATAACCATACAATTGCTCAATTGAAGTTCCAGGTCATAGAGCGGGGGGAGGTGACATTAAAAAACTATTACTGTGTCGGGAGGCCTACTGGATCCATACCCTAGATACCCTACATCCAAGGGGTCTCAACAGAGATTATGAAATTATGCATATCTGAGATCTGGTTCTGTTTACCTGTGCATTTTTCTGTTTATCATCAAATATTAATTTATGTATCATTATGATTATTTTTTTTTTAGACATCAACCACCTAATGAAGGATTTTCTCTGCTGTGCTGGTATTTAATAACAACTAATAACTACTAATATGTGTTCTGATACCTGTGCCGTTTTCTTGATTGATTGATTCTGGATTGTTTATGTTACTATGTTACCAAGTATGTACCGCCTCTTTTGGGCGTCGACGTCACTGGGAGGTTTCCTATTCTCAATCATTGATGTGTGTGTATATATATATATATATATATATATATATATATATATATATCTATATATATATATATCTGTTACCCACAATGTACATCTACTTGTTGAAAAAGGCAGTCTAGCCGAAACGCGTCCTAAAATATGGGACATATTGCTATATGATAATAAAAATTCTATGAGCATTCAAGCCACGTCTGCTGGGATTTTCCATTCAACTACACGTGGAACCGGTCCTATCCCGCGCGGCGTGCAATTTAGCGAGTGCTGGCCGACTCATCTTTTCATGTGCACTGCTGTGGCCGGCCAATCATTGGCCTCAGCGATTATGTGTCCCCAAGCTGCACATCATTGCTGGAAGACAGGCTGCTTGGGGACATGTCACTGCTGAGGCCAGCGTGACATACGTGACCCTGTCCAGATTAGGGTTGTTGCGATAGCAAAATTTTGATTCGATTTCGATACCATACAAAATTATTGCTATACTAGATACCACGAGAAAAATAAATAAAAACAGCTCTATTAGGGTGAATAGGACTTCACACTCTACCTGTGGCCCTGTGCATAGTACACACAGCAGCAGGAAGATTACCATGGCAGCCAGGGCTTCAGAGCGTCCTGGCTGCCATGGTAACCGATCGGAGCCCCAGGATTACACTGCTGAGGCTCCGATCAGAAGCTGCCATTGACACCAATGAGGAGGAGGGGAGGGGGTCCCTGTGTCCACTGCCACCAATGATTATAAAACTGTGGGGATTGGGGGCGCACTGCGCCATCTATGTTTTTAGTACTGGGGCAGGGGGAGAGAGGGCGCACTGCGCCACCAATAAAGATAAGTAACCTTTTAATACAAATACAGGAGGCGGCTGCCGGCGGCAGAATCACATAGCCGGCACCGACCTCTATGACAGGGTGCTGTGATCCGCGGCAGTTAACCCCTCAGGTGAGGCCCCTGAGGGGTTAACTGCTGTGGATCGCAGCGCCCTGTCAGAATTTGGGTTCTAGCTATGTGTTTCTGCAGTCGGCACCCGCCTCCTGTATTTGTATTAATGGGTTACTTATCTTCATTGGTGACGCAGTGGCCACAGCCCCTCCCCTCCTCCGCCCCTCTCTCTTCTCATTGGTGGCAGCGGCACAGGGGGGAGGGAGAGAGTGACTCCTTCTCCCCTGTGCTGTTAAAGAGAACATAGAGTGCGCTGAGAGCAACATGTGCCATGTTCTCTGATACTACGCTGCGCAGTAGCGCAGCCTAGTATCAGTAAATGTCAAACCCCGATATCGAATCGGTACCGGTACAAAAGTATAGATTGGGTATTTATAATTTGATACCCGCTACAACCCTAGTCCAGATGTGTACAGGCTAGGGACCAGAAGGAGTGTACTAAACCATCAGCACTGGAATAGAGCAGGGTGCAAGTGAGTTAATTATTTTTTCACTTTAGCATCAGCACTCTAGTGGCCAAATTGAAAAGTGACATAAAAGCTGGAAAAACCACAGACTATAAATGTCCTTGGAATGGTCGTTCTGGAACGTCCATTCAGAGATCGCAGCTGCACGCTAATCGTGCAGCTGCTGAGTGGGGGGCCCGCTGTCAGTGATAGCAGGGCATCCCAGAGAGAAGGCAGGGACCTTTCCTGTATGTTCCTGCCTTCTAGAGCGCTGTGTATACAGATCAGAAAGCGCTATGCCGCTTCCTGTCCCGACCCGGCGTACATGTGATCGCCGGGGCCGGGTGAGTGCAGGAGCTGTCGAGTCTTCCATAGACCACGATCAGCCCTGCACTGAGGCTGTACAGCGCAGTATTATGCTGTACAGCCTCTCTGGGGAGTGCATTTTCCCTGTAACTGGGGCTACTATGTCAGCCCCAGTTACAGGAGAAATCAATAGTTAAAAAATAAAAATAAAATTTACGTTATGGTAAATGTCCCCCAGAGGTCTTGTATGACCTTATGGGGGACGCAAAGTGTAAAATAAAAAAAATTCAAATAAAAAAATTAAGTGTTTTGAAAATAAAAATAAAATAAAAGTTTCACATAAAAAAATAAAAAATTTCCCCTCCATATCCGTTATTTAAAAAATGTAAAAAAAAATAGAAGAAGAAAAAAAAAATAGACATATTTGGTATAACCGCGTCCGCAACGGCCGACTCTATAATAATATCATATGATCTACCCAATCAGGTGAACACTGTAAAAAATAAATGAACAAACATTGCGCCAAAACATACGCCAAGACATATTTGGTATCGTTGTGTCCGTAATGACCGGATATATAAAAATATCACATGATCTACTCCATCAAGTGAACGGTGGAAAAAAAAAAATAGAGAAAAATGACACCAAACTGCTTTTTTGTGACTTCTACTCCCAAAAATGAGATAAAAAGCAACCAGAAAGCCAAATGTACCCCAAAATGGTGCCAATAAAAACTACAGCTTGTCTTGCACAAAATAGGCCCTCATGCAGCTCATTCAACAAAAAATAAATAAAAAGTTATTGCTCTTAACCCCTTAAGGACCGGGCTCATTTTCACCTTAAGGACCAGGCCATTTTTTGGAAATCTGACCAGTGTCACTTTAAGTGCTAATAACTTTAAAACGCTTTGACTTATCCAGGCCATTCTGAGATTGTTTTTTCGTCACATATTGTACTTCATGACACTGGTAAAATGAAGTCAAATTTGGAAAAATTTGCAAATTTCAAAGTTTCAGTTTCTCTACTTCTGTAATACATAGTAATACCCCAAAAAATTGTGATGACTTTACATTCCCCATATGTCTACTTCATGTGTGAATTGTTTTGGGAATGATATTTTATTTTTTGGGGATGTTATAAGGCTTAGAAGTTTAGAAGCAAATCTTGAAATTTTTCAGAAATTTACAAAAACTAAATTTTTAGGGACCAGTTCAGGTCTGAAGTCGATTTGCGAGGCTTACATAATAGAAACCACCCAAAAATGACCCCATCTAAGAAACTACACCCCTCAAGGTATTCAAAACTGATTTTGCATACATTATTAACCCTTTAGGTGTTGCACAAGAGTTATTGGCAAATGGGGAGGAAATTTGAGAATTTAATTTTTTTGTCTAATTTTTCATTTTAACCCATTTTTTCCACTAACAAAGCAAGGGTTAACAGCCAAACAAGATTGTATCTTTATTGCCCTGACTCTGCCGTTTACAGAAACACCCAATAGGTGGCCGTAAACTACTGTACGGCCACACAGCTGGGCGTAGAGGGAAAGGTGCGCCGTATGGTTTTTGGAAGGCTGATTTTTATGGACTGGTTTTTTGACACCATGTCCCATTTGAAGCCCCCTGATGCACCCCTAGAGGAGAAACTCCCTAAAAGTGACCCCATCTAAGAAACTACACCCCTCAAGGTAATCAAAACTGATTTTACATACGTCGTTAACCCTTTAGGTGTTGCACAAGAGTTATTGGCAAATTGGGATGAAATTTGAGAATTTCATTTTTTTGCCTAATTTTCAATTTTAACCCATTTTTTCCACTAACAAAGCAAGGGTTAACAGCCAAACAAGACTGTATCTTTATTGCCCTGACTCTGTTTACAGAAACACCCCATATGTGGCCGTAAACTACTGTACGGGCACACAGTAGGGCGTAGAGTGAAAGGTGCGCCGTTTGGTTTTTGGAAGGCTGATTTTGCTGGACTGTTTTTTTGACACCATGTCCCATTTGAAGCCCCCCTGATGCACCCCTAGAGTAGAAACTCCATAAAAGTGACCCCATCTAAGAAACTACACCCTTCAAGGTATTCAAAACTGATTTTACAAACGTTGTTAACCCTTTAGGTGTTGCACAAGATTTAATGGAAAATAGAGACACAATTTCAAAATTTAAAATTTTTGGCAGATTTTCCATTTTAATATTTTTTTTCCAGTTACAAAGCAAGGGTTAACAGCCCAAAAAAACTAATTATTTATGGCCCTGATTCTGTAATTTACAGAAACACCCCATATGTGGTCGTAAACAGCTGTACAGGCACACGGCAGGGCGCAGAAGGAAAGGAATGCCATACGGTTTTTGGAAGGCAGATTTTGCTGGACTGTTTTTTTTGACACCATGTCCCATTTGAAGCCCCCCTGATGCACCCCTAGAGTGGAAACTCCAAAAAAGTGACTCCATTTTAGAAACTACGGGATAGGGTGGCAGTTTTGTTGGTACTAGTTTAGGGTACATATGATTTTTGGTTGCTCTATATTACACTTTTTGTGCAGCAAGGTAACAAGAAATAGCTTTTTTGGCACGTTTTTTTTTTTTTGTTATTTACAACATTCATCTGACAGGTTAGATCATGGGGTAATTTTATAGAGCAGGTTGTCACGGACGCGGCGATACCTAATATGTATACATTTGTTTTTATTTATGTAAGTTTTATACAATAACTTCATTTTTAAAACCAAAAAAATGTTTTAGTGTCTCCATAGTCTAAGAGCCATAGTTTTTCAGTTTTTGGGCGATTATCTTGAGTAGGGTCTCATTTTTTGCGGGATGAGATGACTGTTTGATTGGCACTATTTTCGGGTGCATATGACTTTTTGATCGCTTGCTATTACACTTTTTGTGACGTAAGATGGCAAAAAATGGCTTTTTTTACACTGTTTTTATTTTTATTTTTTTACGGTGGTCATCTGAGGGGTTAGGTCATGTGATATTTTTATAGAGCCGGTCGATACGGACGCGGCGATACCTAATATGTATACTTTTTTTTTATTTATGTAAGTTTTACACAATGATTTCATTTTTGAAACAAAAAAAAAATCATGTTTTAGTGTTTCCATAGTCTAAGAGCCATAGTTTTTTCAGCTTTTGGGCGATTATCTTGAGTAGGGTCTCATTTTTTTGCGGGATGAGATGACGGTTTGATTGGTACTATTTTGGCGTACATGCGACTTTTTTGATCACTTTTATTACCTTTTTTGGGAAGTAAGGTGGGCAAAATTTCAATTTTCTCATAGTTTTTATTTTTTTATTTTTATGGCGTTCACCGTGCGGGGAAAGTAACATGACCATTTTATAGATCAGGTCGTTACGGACGCGGCGATACCTAATATGTGTAGTTTATTTTATTTTTTTAATTTTTATTCAGTGATAAATGTTTTTTTTATCTTAACTTTTTTCACTTTTTTTTTTACTTTTTTTGACCCAGACCCGCTTGGTTCTTGAAGATCCAGTGGGTCTGATGTCTGTATAATACAGTACAATATATATTGTTCTGTACTGTATTTTACTTACACTGAACAGATCTATGCTTTCAGCATAGATCTGTTCAGCACCATGGACAGCAGGACGCCTGAGCAGGCGTCCTGTTGCCATGGGAACCCTCCCCGTCTGCTCAGAACTTCGCAGACGGGGAAGGGTAAGCACGGGGCTGAGGGGGGCTCTCTGGGGGCTCTCTCCCTCTCCATCGGGGGGCTGCAAAGGCACAGCAGCCCCCCGATGGAGAGGGAGGGAGCTCCCTGACCGATGACAGTTAACTTTTTCCATACAGCGGTCCGTACGGACCGCTGTATGGAAAGGGTTAAACGGCTGACATCTGCACAGATGTCAGCCGTTTATACCAGGGTGCCAGCAATGTGTTGGCACCCTGGTATAACCACTAGAAGCCAACGATCATTCATGGGGAGGCGAGCGGGGGAACGCGATCCCGCCTGCCGCACCGCCCGCCTCCCGCAACGCCCCCACCGCCTGCGACACCCGCCGCCCCCCGCACCACCCGCCGGCATCAAATCATGCAGGGGTGCAGGGGGGGGTGAAAAATATAGATTTTAGCCACTCTAAAGTTTCTGATCCCCGCGGTCAGGGACCGCGGGCATCAGAAACTGCAAAAAGCGCAGCAAACCGCAGGTCTGAATTGACCTGCGGTTTGCTGCGATCGCCGACACGGGGGGGTCACATCACCCCCCCTGGCGTTGTCACAGGATGCCGGCTGAAGGATTTCAGCCGAAATCCCGTTCCGTTTAACCCCTCGGGCGCCGGAATCCCGATTTAAAAGTTAGGACGTACCGGTACGTCCTTGGTCCTTAAGGACTCGGGAAATAGGGCGTACCGGTACGTCCTATGTCCTTAAGGGGTTAAAAACCATGACAGAAAATTCCATGTTAAAAAATCTAGATGCCGCTCCTTCCCTTCTGAGCCCTGGCGTATCCCCAAATAACAGTTTATGACCACAATTGGGGTGTTACTGCATTTAGGAGAAAGTGGGTAGCAAATTGGGGGGGGGGGGGAAGGGGGGATATTCTCCTGTTATCTTTTGTGAAAAAGAAAGTTTGGGTATAAAGCACCATTTTCTTGTTAAAAATAAAGAAATAATTTTTCATTTTCACACCCAAGTATTAAAAATTCTATGGAACAGCGGTTGAGTGAAGTGCTCGCTACACCCCTTAAACATTCCTTGGGTTACAAAATGTGGTCACTTTTTGGGGGTTTTCACTGTAGGGTTACCTCAGGGCCTCTTCAAATGCAACACGGTGCCCAAAGACCATTCCAGTAAAAACTGCCCTCCAAAAACCATATGGCGCTCCTTGCCTTCTGTACCCTGTCGTGTGCCCAAACAGCGGTATACGACCACATATGTGGTGTTTCTGCCAACTGCAGAATCAAGGTAATAAATATTGAGGTTTGTTTTGTTAATCCTTGATGTGTTCGAGGAAAAAATTTATTAAAATGGAAAACCCCCCACAAAAGTTTCATTTTGAAATTTCACCTCTATTTTGCTTTAATTCCTGTGGAATACCTAAAAGGTTTACAACATTTCTAAAACCAGTTTTGAATAGTTTGAGGGGTGTCATTTCTAAAATGGGGTCATTTATGGGTTGGTTATATTATGTAAGCCCCACAAAGTGCCTTCAGAACTGAACTGGTCCTTAAAACAGTTGACTTTGGAAATTTTCTTAAAAATCTAAAATTCTAAACCTTCTAACATCCTAAAAAATAAAATCACATTACTAAAATGATGCCAACATAAAGTAGACATATGGGGAATGTTAATTAATAAATATTTTATGAGGCATCACTATCTGTCTTAAAAGCAGAGAGATTCAAATTTAGAAAAGTGAATTTGTTCACATTTTCATTATCTTTTGGATTTTTTTTTAAATAAATAAAGGTAAAACATATTGACTCAAATTTACCATTAACATAAAGTACAATGTGTCACGAGAAAACAAACAGTCTCTGAATGGCTTGGATAAGTAAAAGCGTTCCAAAGTTATTACCACATAAAGTGACACGTCAGATTTTCAAAATTAGGCCTGGTCAGGAAGGGGGTAAATGGCCCGGTCTGGAAGTGGTTAAGGTACATACTTAAAAGGGTTTTCCAAGATTTATTTTACTGATGACCTATCCTCTGCATAGGTCATCAGTATCTATTCGGTGGGGGTCCAACACCCAGAAACCTATTGATCAGCCGTTTTGAGAAGGCACCAGTGTTCCTGTGAGCGCCGCAGCCTTCTCACAGCTTACCAAGCACAGTGTTGAACATTGTATAGTGGCTGTGCTTGGTATCGCGCTCAGCCCCATTCACTTCTATGGGACTGAGCTGCTCCTAGGCCAGTGATGGTGAACCTTTTAGAGACCGAGCGCCCAAACTGCAACCCTACAACCCACTTATTTATCACGAAGTGCCAACACAGCAATTTAACCTGAGTACCAATACAGTGTATCTTCCATGTACTTTATCATTAGCTATAATAGCCTGCCTACATTCAGTGTGCTGCCTGTGCTGTTTATAGTGCACCCTGCGCTGATGAATGGCAGAAAAAGTCTAAGGCATATTGGTACAAAGACTTTTTCCAGGGTGTGTGTGCCCACAGAGAGGGTTCTGAGTGCTGCCTCTGGCACCTGTGCCATATGTTTGCCACCACTGTCCTAGGCCATGTGATCGATGAACATGTTGTCACTGGCCTAGGAAAAGTAAAGAGGAGGCTGCGCTGCTCACAGGAGCGCCCCTGCATTCTCAAACAGCTGATCGGTGGAGTCCTGGGTGTCGGTCAGATACGGATGACCTATCCAGAGGACAGGGTAGATAGTAAAAATCAGGTAATGCAGTACCACTTGAAATTTGTGGTCTCTGAAGGGTAGACAATCTTTATTTGGGCATAGAGTGGTCCTATATAAACATGCCACACTGAAAAGAGTATATACACGTCCCATGGGTTAAAAATGTATAATCTTTATTCAAAATTTTTTTTTTTTGTTTTACAACTCAAACAGAATCTTAATATAATTGCAAATAATGACTAATGAGCATATAGTGAATATGTCCAATTTATAACACCACCTATTCTATTGTATGTCTACCACTCTGAAGGTAATAAGTCTATGGGGCAATGCTAGTACCGGGAACAGGGTGCCGTGGACTGAATATGCACCGAGCCTGAAGGGGGAACCACCCTCTAAATATCGCTCAGTGCAGAGTCAATGCATCACCTTCCCTGAGCAGCATCAAGGATAATACAGTTCAACCAGAGACATAAGGTAAAAGTCGTACCAGAAAGAGTCAGGATAGGTCCTGCGTCCTCAGGAGGAGGAATTTATAATTTTTTTGAATAAAGATTATAAATTTTTAACCCATGGGACGTGTATCTACTTTTTTCAGTGTGGCATATGTTAAATTAATAGAGTATCCCAGTGACAGCAATTGTTACATTATCTGACCTATTGGTGATTAATGGTCCTATATAAAGGGACAGAGTAAAGAATGAATGTTTTTAACTCCTTCCCCCTGTATGCATTTTGGGCGTTAGTCACCAAGCAATTTTTTTTCATTGTCACCTTCCAAGAGCTATAAAAAAAAATATTTTTCCACTGATGCAGCTGTATGAGGGCTTGTTTTTAGCTGGAAAAGTTGTAGTTTTTAATGGTACCATTTTGGGGTACACATAACTTACTGATTAACTTTTATTAACTCTTTCTGGGGGGGGGATAGGAAAACAGAGGCGCAATTTGAAGATGGCACTGTCTCAATAGCAGAGCCAGTTGTGAAGCTAAGATGTGGAGACCCCCTGGCAGGTAGTACACTCCACTACCATCCGCCTGTACTCTATGGGTACCCGAGTGATATCATGTGACTGGTATGGAGGCCACAAGCTTCAAAGCATTTTGGAAAAAAATTGTTTCCTTCTTCAGGGAAGGGACATGTGCCACATCTGTTTTTATGGGACACAGAGAGATTGAGATGCTAGGGCGGCGATCCATGCTTGGTCCTAAAGCCCACAGTTCCTTCACTATACAGTAAAGATTTTGAGCCTTACTTAAAATGCCCATTATTATCTAAACCAGATTGTTGCTTGCATCCTTTGATGTTTAAATCATGAACCACAATGAGACCAATTAAAGCAGCATGATTTTGCTACAGTAAAAGACTTATTTACACAATAGTACTAATTGTCTAAAAACCTAATACCTAAATTACCGGGTTTATCCCATTCAGGCATTTATGGAATATCCACAAGATATGCTGTATGTGCCCTCTGGGACCCGCTCTTATCACAAGAATGAGGCCCCGTTGTAAGCCACTGGGAACGGAGAAGCGGTCTCGCATGTGCGTCTCTCTCCATTCCCTGCACCGTGGTCCGGAGGATATGCCAAAAATGTCCAGATGGGAAAACCTCTTCAAATCTTCAAGGCCACAGCTCTTTTGCACGGATTGTTTTTGTCATTCTGAAAGCAGTAACTATGTCATCAGAAAACAGCTATGTTGACAGTTTTATTTTTTGCCAGACAAGCTGTATTATAAATGGCATTATTTGGGGTAGATAGAGCTTGGCAATTAGCTTTTATTGACTCATCTTAGTGTTTTTTTTTTTTTATGTTTTTACATTTTGCAGGGTTAAGCATAAGGTATAATTAACATATCTTCATGCTCAGGGTTAGTACAATTATTGGGATACCAAAATGATGTTTTATGCTTTACATTGCCAGTACAGTAAAAAGTCTGTTGAAAACCCTTTCTTCCCGTTTTTGTGTCACTGCATTCCATGGCTCCGTTTTATTTTTCAGCCTACAGAGCTATATCAGGACTTCTGTTTGTGCTACAATCTTACTGATCACTTTTTAGTCCATTTTTAGTGGGATGAACAAAAACCAGCAGTTCTGGTTATTTTTTTTTTTTACAGTCTTTACCTTCTGGGATAAATAGCACATTAACTCCTTCCTGACGCAATGATTTTCAGTTTTTTCTTTTTTTACTCAGGGACATAAGATAAAAAATCCAATATTAATCCACAGCCTTTATATGGTGATGCCATCATGGAGTATTATATGAATTATCAGTAGAAATCATTTTATGATTTTTTTTTCTGCATGTACTGTATATTGTCAATTTTTATCCACATCTGAGAAGCAAATCTCCACTAAAAGCTAATGCAAGGAGGTGTCTGGCTCACAAATCGGGTAGGTTCACGCTTGCATTTAATGGATTTGGCAGGCTGCTCAGGCAGAGAACAGCCTACCAGAGCTCACCGGATGCAGCCTAGCTGGATACTGCCCTTCACTATTGGTCCCATTGACTATAATCCAAATGCTTTCCAGCACGAGTGCCAGTTTTCAGTCCGACAAAAACTGTTGCATGTTACACTAAAGGGTGATGTTTGTAGTCTATTTGCCATGCAGTAAGCTATATGTTAGACTACTCCACACATAGGGAACGCTGTAAAAATAAAAACCATAAAACTATGCCGCAGCGGTGTCTTTCTTTTTCCAATTACACTCTATTTGGATTTTTTTTTTTTTCCAGCTTCCCATTACATCATATGCAATATTAAATAGTGCAGAACAACTTGTCCTGCAAAAAACAACCCCTCATACCTCTATGTGAACAGAAAAATAAAGTTATGGCTCCGGGATGGGAGCCATAAAATGAAAACTCAGAGTGTCATGAAGGGGTTAAACTGGGGCATTTCAGTATGGCTAATAATTTATGCGTATCTTATGCTTTGTGTATAAGGAAATATTTCCCCATTCTATTTGATGCTTTTTTAAATAGATACATGCATTAACAATGAAGGTATTGGGTCTTTCGACATTCATATGTAAACACGCCCTTTACAGTAGCTAAATTATGACCGCTTTAATTGGTCTCATTGCGGTTAAATAATTTAAACAAAGAGGGATAAGAAGCAACAATATAGCGGAGATACTGAGTAACGCTCCAAACCTCTGCAGTGCAGTGAAAGAACTGTACGCTTTAGGACCAAGCAATGCTCTCAGCATGTGGAACGTCAAATCAATATTTCTGTGGCATATAAATGCAGAAGGGATACCGCACCATCACTCCCCTGAGGGAGGAAACAGCGTTTCTCCAAGCGGTGCTGGATTTGGTGGCCTGTGTTGTTGGCGTAATACTAACCACGCAGCCACACTAAAGGGTTTCATATGCTTTCATATTGGAGAGGGTTGTGAAATTTTGTCTATTGTATGAAATGACTGACATGCCCTCAATGGGCACCTCACGTTTACTTCACAGTGCAGGATAGGAGCTTCATTTCCGGTAGCAGTGATGTCACTCAGCCACCCATGGACATGTAGAAATAAGTGGACTTTCACGGCTGCTGGTTAATCTATTCTAGTTGTTGTCCTATGCATTATATTTATATGGGATTGTCCTACCATAACTTGAGAGATAAAAATGTAACTATTACTCACTAACATGTTGTAAATGTGAAGCACCACCTCCACCGGATATGCTGCTGGGGGTTATTGTATTTTATTTGTATTGTATATAGTCCTATTTTACCATACATTCGGTTGTCTCACTAGTACTAAAGCTACTTTCAGACTCGCGTTTGGTGCGGATCTGTCAGGGATCTGCACAAACGCATCTGTTCAGATAATACAACCGCATGCATTTGTTCAAAACTGATCAGTTTGTATTGTCTTTAACATAGCCAGTCTTAAACACCATTGACAGTCGATGGAGGACGGATCCGTTTTCTATTGTGCCATATTGTGTCAGTGAAAACAGATCCGTCCCCATTGACTTACATTGTGTGCCAGGACGGATCCGTTTGGCTCAGTTTTGTCAGACGGACACCAAAACGCTGCAAGCAACATTTTGGTGTCTGCCTCCAAAGCGGAATGGAGACGGATTGGAGGCAAACTGATCCTTTTCCATTCAGATTGCATTAGGGCAAAACTGATCCGCTTTGGACCGCTTGCGAGAGCGCTGAACGGATCTCACAAACGGAAAGCCAAAACGCTAGTGTGAAAGTAGCCTTAGTCAGAGACCATGACCCAAAAATGCCCCTTCTTTACTGTTAAGAGACTTCCTAGCGCCTGGATTCACACTGATGTTATCTCCTAAAGTCTTCGGTCTCTACATCCAACAATACACTGCACTCCCCGCATAGTCTTTATATAATAAATGAAGGCGGGTTGTCCCCGGCCAAACTAAATTTCTTATAATATAAACAGCTCGTTTTGCTATAATCCTGAATTCAGCCCAAGATGGTTTACGTCTTTGCAGAGAGAACCTCTCCATCACTTACTTTCTGGAGCATTTCATGTATTACAGGATGTTACATTAGCATCCAATCACAGGGATACCCCCGATCTTTGCAACTAAGCACATCGTGGGAACGGTAAGCACACATTGAATGCATTACAGATGTATTCTAAAGGAGCTGAAAATAAATATTTCAATGGTCAAACACAGACACAATACATATTTTAGACGGTGCTGAGCTCATGGCGGAGGCCCATGTGACAGAAATGTGGTTAAGGATTCTGAGTGGTTATCGCAGGCAGCTGAAGCACATACTAGATAGAACTCAGGGTTTCCGCTCTGGTGCACATCGCAATCTGAGCAGGGGAGGGGGATTCCCTTGGGGCGCCTCCGGCTGCCCCCATTCTCTCTGTCGGCCAGCTCGGCTCTCGCATCCAATTAAGAGTGAAGCAGGGCGGCTGGCTTCCCCTGGAATATGGGACGCCTCGTGTGTGAGAAGTGGAGGGCAGCATGATGAGACAGATTTGTGGCAGAGAGGGAAGCCCTGTGCAGAATGGGAAGGGAGCTCACTGATTTACACTGCAGCTAAAAATACCGGTTCCAGAGCTATGTTTAACTCATGGATCACCACAATATGGGTGTACGAATGTCTGTATGTACATTCTTATGGAAAAGCACATGAACACAAGCTTCTCAAAAAGAGCTTTCAAATAGTCTAGTAATATTCCTACCTATTAGGCTACATGCACATGGCCGTTGTTTTGGTCCGCATCCAAGCCTCAGTTTTTGCAGCTCGGATGCGGACCCATTCACTTCAATGGGGCCGCAAAAGATGCGGACAGCACTCTGTGTGCTATCCACATCCGTTGCTCCGTTCCATGGTCCACAAAAAAAAATATAACCTGTCCTATTCTTGTCCGCGCTTTGCGGACAAGAATAGGCAGTTATATTAATGGCTGTCCGTGCCGGTCCGCAAATTGCGGAATGCACACAGACGCCATCCCGTGTTTTGCGGATCCGCAATTTGCGGACCGCAAAACACACAACGATCGTGTGCATATAGCCTTAGAGTAACATCATTCCTTAGGTACTGCTGTTGAAGAATGGTTTCTCACCAAAGGGTAATCTCTGGCTGGACCAGTCACAGTTTACAGTTACAGGGGTAATTGAAAGTATTGGCCAGTAGTTTGAGCTTGCCTATACCTGTAAGTTTGTAATATACTTTATTTACCTGTGAAGTTCCATTCACTATATCAGAACGCCAGGCACGTGATTCCATCTGCTGCACCAGATGCTCCTTCCGCTCACGTCCATGGCTCTGCTCTACAGGTGCTCGGTCTAGAGTGTCTTAGGCCCCTTTCACACAGGCGAGTTTTCCACGCAGATGCGATGCGTGAGGTGAACGCATTGCACCCGCACTGAATACCGACCCATTCATTTCTATGGGGCTGTTCAGTTGAGCGGTGATTTTCACGCATCACTTGTGCGTTGCGTGAAAATCGCAGCATGCTCTATATTCTGAGTTTTTAACGCAACGCAGGCCCCATAGAAGTGAAATGAGTTGCGTGAAAATCGCAAGCATCCGCAAGCAAGTGCGGATGCGGTGCAATTTTCACGCACGGTTGCTAGGAGACGATCGGGATGGAGACCCGATCATTATTATTTTCCCTTATAACATAGTTATAAGGGAAAATAATAGCATTCTGAATACAGAATGCATAGTAAAATAGCGCTGGAGGGGTTAAAAAATAAATAAATAATAATTTAACTCACCTTAGTCCACTTGTTCGCGCAGCACGGCATCTCTTTCTGTCTCCTTTGCTGAACAGGACCTGTGGTGAGCATTAATTACAGGTAAAGGACCTGTGGTGACGTCACTCCGGTCATCAAATGATCCATCACATGATCTTTTACCATGGTGATGGATCATGTGATGACCGGAGTGACGTCACCACAGGTCCTTTACCTGTAATTAATGCTCACCACAGGTCCTGTTCAGCAAAGGAGACAGAAGGAGATGCCGGCATCGCGAAGAAGTGGACTAAGGTAAGTGAAATTATTATTTTATTATTTTTTAACCCCTCCAGCGCTATTTTACTATGCATTCTGTATTCAGAATGCTAGTATTTTCCCTTATAACCATGTTATAAGGGAAAATAATACAATCTACAGAACAAGCCTGTGAAGAAGTTCGGGTTTGGGTACCAAACATACGCAATTTTTCTCACGCGAGTGCAAAACGCATTACAATGTTTTGCACTTGCGCGGAAAAATCGCGGGTGTTCCCGTAACGCAGCCGCACATTTTCCCGCAACGCCCGTCTGAAAGAGGCCTTACAGTGTGTCATCAGTATCA